>NW_015150791.1:128885-152540 GCF_000732505.1 Cyprinodon variegatus
AATCCCTTTCTCAGTGAAAGCTCAAACAATCTCTTGGGGAAAGTCGATCCAAACCTCCTGTTTGAACCCCAGCTCAGTTTGAAGCTCAGTTAGTTCTTCCAGGGAGTGAAGGTCCAAGAGATCCAGTAAGCAGGACAACTTCCTGCCAAGAGGCAAAGACAAAACAAAGTTAAACTCAGGTTGACAAAAACCCAGCTTGACTCAGCAAACTCAGCTTGGCTAGAATACCCTAAACTGGCAAACACTCTGGCGTCAAAGTAGTGGGAGTCAGCAGCTTAAGAACACTCAGTTTAACGAGGAAACCATCCGCAGGTGTGTGAGGAGAAGGACCAGAACCAGGCGCCTCGTGGTGGATAAAGGGAGACAAACCTAGAAAACACAGACACAAAAAACAGGAGTCCTGGCACAATAAATACTATTCTGATTCTGAGTCTTTCAAAGTAATTTTAGCATTTTTCTATAGTCCCCCCTCCCCCCCATGCCCATTTACAGGCTCTCACATGGTTGCATCCTCATGACTCTTATAATGTTGCTTCGTTTTTTTTTTTAACGTGACACAATATTTAATCTGGCAATCCAGGCTGATAATGTGTGGCTCATGTCTAGTTCATCTTGCTTTGTTGCCATGGGATCTCTTAGGTGAAAAGGAAGGATGTTGAGTAGAACCTTTTGAGCTGATTGGGTGTAGTGACACCTGGTGCCCACCTCAGAGTTTGGTTTTAGTCAAAGTTGATAGCAAATTAAATAGTAGCAGATAACATGAGAAACCTAAACAACTTCAATGTTCACGTTTCTGCTGTTCCTCTGTCAACAACGCGAAAAGAGTGTGATAGCAGCAGCTCAGTACCCTGAGCATGGTACCGTCCCGCCACACTGCTCCCTTGGGGCGCCACTGAGGGCTGCCCCCTTGCACGGGTGAGGCATAAATGCAATTTCATGGTGTGCAGTGTTCACTTGTGTGTGCTGTGTCACAATGACAATGGGAGTTGGAGTTTCCCAAAGGGCTTTTCACTTTATATTTATTTTTTATATGCAGACATCTCTGCAGAAGTGATCACAGCTTTCATGTAGTGTCTGTCTCCCGGAAAAATCCTGGATCAGCTTTCCTGATTGGTTGAGGCTCTGCTTCAAGCTGCAAAAGTTCAGTTTTCTGAACTCCAGGCTTTAACGCTGGGATGCCAGGATGCTCCAAAGCCCTGATGCTTAGATGCACCACTCCCGATGATCCGACCTGCTGCAGGACATCTCAATGCTGCTTGATGCGGTCCGCCATACACTTTACATATAATTCAGATGCTTTGATGCCCAAAATGCATTCGGTGTGAAAGAGACATTCAAATGAAAATATGTTTACCTGCACATAGACTTGCTCTCTATCATGTTTGTCGGTGCCTCCGTTTTGCTTACCTTCAGAAAGTTTTGTGAGTTTTCGTCCGACTTTCAAACATACTAGAAGCTACGACTGTCCCCACAATAAATTACAGGGTTATTAAAATGCTTTGCAGGTGCCATGTATGTAATATACATATCCTCCACCCATAAATCTGTGTGGTCTCATCATTAGCATATATGTTCTGCATATTCATGAAGGCACACACACACACACAAAAAGCTTTGCTGATTTGACCCACAGAACATTTTGGACATTATTTCAACATCAATTTAACTTAACTGCACTGTTTCCATCCTTTTTGCTTGCAGAAACGTCCAGTTTCTCTGATCAGAAAAGGGTTATTTGGGACAGAGTGCAATTTTTTTGGCTCAAAGTGGCTCTTTTAGCAGCTAATCTGCACAGACCTGCAACCTTTCCTTTTTAATCAAAGTGAAAATCAAGTTTTTGGCCTCTAGAAGGCATCATACAGTGGGGCACCCAATCTGGGAGAGGCAGCTTTATTTGCAAGGCAAGTGTTTCATTTCCAGGTTGGAAGAACAATTTTTTTGCTTACAGATTAATACTCTGCATCACTAATAGCTTTATTTAATCCTAATTATGCCTATAGTTGACTTTGGAAGGTTTACAAAGGAGTGATATAGGACCTTTAATACATGCCAACCTTTTGGAGATCAATTCTTTCATCTCAGAGTACCAGTTTAGCATGGTGTTAAATGCCAGTGGGTGGCAGTTTTTATGACTTTGCCCACCCCTTTTGTGACAACATTGCCCTTATCACCCGGTGGCTACCACTTCCAGCTGTTAAATGTATGATGTCCACCTCTTTGACATTTTCCAAGCAGTCATGAGGGAAAAATGGAAATTAAAAAACCTTTCAAAAGAAACGTTTTTATCTTTTGTGGTGCATGTTAGTTTTTTAAGGAACAGAAATGTTTAATAGCACAATATGTGTTTTTATTGCAGTCAACTCATGCTGCTAGTGGTGTAGTGCTACCTAAAGAACAGTTATATGTCCTTGTAAACTGAAAAAAGGAATTGCATCAGTACTGATTTAGCTTTAAATGTAAGCAGAGTTAACCTCATCTGGAGATGAAAGGCAATAGAAGAGATGGCATTTGAGTTTGGTTGAGAGCTTTGTCATGTCTTCCTGAGTGCGACAGGATGGTACACTTTCTGAGAGGAAGAGTGGGAATACCTTCTGTGTCTTCTCAGGATCAGCCTCAAGGGTTGCCCCCAGCCTCAGACACACGACGTGATGCTGATGCTTGATGCAAGAGACGTGATGAAGTTCTGCCTAGGACATGGGTGGATGAGGAGAAACAAAGACCCCTCTGCAGTCCCTGGGAATGTTAAGCTGAATCTGCGGGACATGCTGCAGAATGATTGAGCTTGGAGAATAAATAAAAATATCAAAGCCAGATGATGCAAAGACTCTCTGGACAGAGATTTTAGATTAAAGGTTCACTGATGTTTCATCTGCCTGAAGCCTGGAGAACACATGACAGTGCAGATAATCTGCTCAAATAGCTTACAGTAATTAAAATATCCATGTGCCAACATGGATTCATCACAAACGAATCTAATACACCAGCTTCAGTCTGGTAATTAGGCACCAGTAGCATAAGGAGATTTGAAGCGCATTTTAAGCTGTGTCGGTCGGAGTGTGTTTTTTTTTTCTCTATCTTCTCTATTTTGGTAATGAGAAAAGCAGATGTGCTGTACATGTGCTTTGGATGACAAAACATTCCTAATCCTTTGCAAAATAGACTTTTAAGAGATTTTTTTCTTTTCAGCGTGCTTTAAACAAAGCGATTTTGCCTGCCAGGCTAGATGAATTACACAAAGATTTGATGTTTTTCCATTAGCTCCAAGTCACAAGCTAGCTGGTTCTAATTAGGCCCAGTCATGTCAAATAAGACCTTCCTGTTGTTTACAAAAGAAACATACAGTATGATTTTACCAATATAGGCTGGAGGTGAGGCAGAAACAAATTAAGTTGTTTGAGAAAACTAAGTAGTAGAATGGGTAATGTCAGAAAAATCAATGTGACAGAAGAACCTATTTTGTGTATTTAATATCCAGCAATAATACCATAAGGAAAGAGATTTTTCCCACTAGACACTGTGGGCAGAGGAACCCTTTGCAAAATGTGTGATAAGTGAGCAATCTAGACAGTTTTTGTAAACAGACAAATGTACTTATTACCACAGCTGTGAAATCAAAATGTTAACATAAGGGGGCAAGCGATATGCCAACATGTGTAACGGTAAATACTCTACAAGCATAAGTCATACAACATGGTTTACATTTGGTTTTTCTCCATTAAGATTATTACTACAGATTGTTGTGGGGTTGTTTTTTTAGGGCAGAACTAAGAAAAACCTAGTTCTTGTTTTAAGAATTTTTATTTTATTACATTAACCTTTGCATAAAGGAGAAAGTTCAACATAAACATTCACAAAATAATGGAAAAAAAAAAGCGGGATGAGTCAAAAGCATCACTTATAATACAACATACTGTAAATGTTGAAGTTCCCTGGAGTGAGATCAACAGCTGTCAAAACTGCGAAGTTGATTGATGCATGAGTAAGTACTGCCAGCAGACAGCAGTGGTGTACAAAAGGGTTTTTGCCTGCTGATCATACATTGTGCAAAAATTCTTTTTAAGGTCCAAAAAGGATTGAGCAAACACTGTCAGGCAGAACACTAACTGCCTTATTTTACCATAATCCACATGTCATAAAAAAAACAACTACTGTAATCGTTCATCCTGTTTTAGATCACGAACAGGGTTAAAATAGCCCCGTCATGATATCTCTAAATGGATAATACTTTGGGTGTAGATGTTATTTGAATGTTTTTTTTTAAACTGAATTGCAGGCTGTAAGAATAACTTTTTTTTCTAACCACATACTGTAAAACACACCTAGTTAATATATTTGACCAGGGTAGATATTTATTACAAAAGTTGCAAAAAAAAAAAAAAAATGGGTGGCAAACATTTTTGTTAATTTCCTGCAGTTTTAAGTTGTATAACTACTGAATGATAAAAAAAAAAAAAATCAGTGTTTATATTTTTATAAAAGAAAGGTCCCTTTAAATATAATTTTTGTAATCTCAGATGTTTGATCCAGTTTTCTGTGCTAACTTGTCCATGGCTCTTAGAAAAAACAGAAATCATGTGTCTTTGCTAAATACAGAACTCAAACTAATTTCCTCACAACTGAACTCCACTTTAGACAATCTTCCAGCTCTATGGCAAACATTTTCTACCTTATGTTCAAAGAGACTCAGGCTCAGGCAGTTTAGATGGATAAAACATCTGTTAGGATTAATCAGAGGCATAAGCGCCTTCAGGGTGCAGTAGCATTCATTTCACATCAATCTAAAAGCCACACCATTACCACCATACATACATTTCCAATTAGATTAATGTCTAGGCCATTCTAGCACATTGCAATGCTTTGATCAAGCAATGATCCAATATAGGTATGGATGTCTGCATGCAGTTGGTCTCCTGATGGAAGGTTAAACTGTGTCCATCAGCCTCTATGGGTATTGTCCTGTATTTAGCTCTGGCATTCTTTTTATTAACTCATATTAGCCTATGTCTGTGGTCGAGACAAGTATTACCACAGGACGATGCTGCCATGAGCTGCAATAATATTTGGAATGTATATCAACGAAGTGGCTTTTAAAGATAGGTTTTAAACTGGTTTTTATTTATAGGTGTCGATGTAAAGGGGTTGGCTATGCTGTATATACTTACCAAATTATTCAGTTTTTACATAAAAAGCATTCATTTGTGTTGTTTCCTATACATAGGATTCAAACCCAAACAATTAAAGATTTAATTTTAAATTTGATGGAGTGTTGAATATTTTAAGGGGTTTGTAGACCTATTCAAAAGCTCTGTAAATTAACTGTGACAGTACTTAAATGAAGTGATACCACATGCGCTTCTACTATAGAGCCTGGACACGGGAAAAATGTAAAGCAAACCAAATTATTATGTAGGGTTGCCTCCATAAGATGACCCCTTTTGAGATGGCCTTTTCGAGATTAGACGATACATTAATATGATTTGCCAGATGTATCTTACTCTCTTTACAAAGGGTTTGCTTCAAAGAATAACCAACATTCTCTGAGGCATCTTTCTTAGGCGCTCAGCTCAGGAACTCTATTTCCAGAACTCAACCCTCAAACCAAACAGTTAGAGTAAACAGTGTTGGATGTGTGTACACAGTTATGGTGTATGCTGCCGAGCTCGATGTCAGTCATGCAGCTAAACATTAAAGTCACACAGGATTTCAATCACAAACCAGATCTGCACATCTACTCTCATCTCTTCACTGTGCTATCAGCCTTGGAGTTAAGTTGATTTTTTAAAGCATCCAAGCCTTTTCCACTCCATTCTAGTGTCATGTTGTTTGCACTGTACATCTTTCCCCCGTACAGTAATGGGCAAAAAAACATATTTATTTTTCAGTTTTTCGTCTGTTTTTCCTTTTTTGCTACCAAACATTTTTCAAATCATTTACATTTAATAACACCAGACAAATATTAAATAAATAAAAAAATAAAATATGTGTTTGTTTTTTTAATTAAGGAATTAAATTCAAGTTTTGAGAACTTTTTTTCTTCTTTCTAAATACCTGCATTGAAATATATTGATAGTCTGATTTGCCAGAACCAAAATTTCTGCTCTATAGCATAACATTTGAAGGACAAATAATTATTGTCTTTAAAATTAAATTCACTTGGGTTGTTTTAATTCCACTAATTCAGTTTATTTATATAGCATCACAACATACTATGTCATCTCAAGACACTTTACGGAGACAATTCAAACACGTCACACAGTCAGATACATTTAAAGGTTTCTATCTAAAGAAAACCAGCTGATTGCATTAACTCATTTACTCAACAGTTTTCCCTCACACCCTGCACACTTGTAGGGACAGTAGAGAGGAAACCTCCTTTTTAACAACAACAAAAAATAACCTTCTCAGTGGGAGCAATGATCTGGCGAGGCTGACTGGAGTGCAAGGAGACGGAAGCAGACATACAGAAATAAGCAGAGATACAAAAGGCATCTGTCAGCCAGCTTCAGCGGCCCCGTCCAGGAAACACACAGCCAGGCAGATGAGCTCCAAGCCAGCTCATATGTCAAAGGATGAAGAGATATTAGTGCAGGAAGGCAGAATTAGGATAAAATGAAGCAGAGTGATGAAAAGTGGTCCCTATGTCCTCCAGCAATCCAAGCCTATGGCAGCATAACTATAGAAATAGCTCAGGATAACCTGAAACATTAACTGAAACTCTAAGCTTTATCAAAAAAGAAAGTTTTAAACCTACCTTTAAAAGTACACAGAATGTCTGCCCCATGGACTAAAACTCGTACGGTAGTTGTTTCCATAAGAGAGGAGCCTGATAACTAAAACATCTGCCTACCTATCTCCACAGGTATCCCCGGAGCATGAGGAAGATTTATCATTAAAAAGAACAAACTGAAATCTTTCAAATAAATAAGATTTAAACCAGCCTAATGCTATTCATTTAACTCCTACAAAACATTCAAATATTTTTAAAGAATATCATGATCAAGTGGATCAAATGCAGCACATGCTGAGTCCATGAAAATATCTCAGTGACTTTCTCCAGTGCTGTTTCAGTGCTATGATGACCTGTAAAACCAGATTGAAGTCCTTCAAGAAGTTAATTATGGTGTAAGTGGTCACACAGTTGTTTGACAACTATTTTCTGAAGGATTTTAGATTAGAATGGAAGGTTTTATATTGCTCTATGATTGACAAAGTCATTTGGTTCAAGAGACAATTTCTTAAGTAATGGTTTAATTACAGCTACCTTAGAAGGTTGAGGTACATATCCCTGTAACAGGTATAGGTCAATCAAGGGGTTAATTATGTGCCGCTGCTACGTGTGTTGTTGAAACCAGGCCAACTGAAACAGAAACTACGTCATAAAGTGTAGGTTTACTATCTTAGTGCTTTTTGGCACAGTGTGGGAGATTTGGTCACTGAATATTAGAATTAAGTTGATAGTCTTATAGAGGAGTCTCTGATGAAGATCTGGACATATGATAAATGTGTGTTAGTCTCAGGGTTAATGAGCTAAAAGTTTATTATTGTTGTAAAATAGATCCAGCCCACTTCAGAAAGGGCTCTCAGGCTTAAGGGGAAAACAATTCTGCAATGAAAAGCAGGTCTGAATCCATGCACTGTTTAATAAAATTCATATAATAGTGCCTGTTTACTTTTCCATATGCGGGAGCATGTTTCCAATAGCTTTTGAGTAAGATAAATAAAATATTATTGTGTTGTATTTAATCAAGTCATTAATTAGTTTTATTATGTGGAACATTTATATTTGATTAAAGAGTAAATGGAGAATACATTTAATGGGTGAGACTAAAGGTTTGTTAAAAAAAAAAAGTGAATGCCGCTGTTTCTGTTATTAAACTCATTAAACATTATCATTAAAGAAGGATAGAAATAAAAACCGCACAGCTATTAACAATGTCTGTTTGCAAAGCAGTCAGTGGTGCAGTTGCTGTTGCACTTTGGTTGGATGTGTCGTCAGAGTAATGGTTATATTTTGATAAAATGCAACTTCACTGTTTAGTCTCTACATGCTTTAAAAACCAATGAACATGGCTCAAATAAAAAATATTTTGGGTGTAAATTGAGATATGGGCCACAAAACTCTTATTTGGGTTGCATTTGCTTGTGTGGCCTCTACTTCATGTTGTTTGTCACATTTAAGTTGACTTGTTGGCAGCAGTGAGAAACTTTGGTCCTATTAGTACACGCATACATCCCTTGCACACTTGCTGATGGGAACTCTGTAGCTGCAAAGGAAATCCATTCCCTGTCACTCTGAGCATATTTTCTTTTTTTTTGTGATCCAGATGCAATTTGCAAGCATGAGCAAGCAACTATTTGTAGGAAAACGTCAAACTCACTTGGAGTTCTAGCTGCTCTGTGTGATATCAAGCAGGCGACAGCTGACATTAACCCTGATTGAGTTGTCTCAACTATTCAAAGGAAAAAATAAGCCATGCAGATGAGCTAGATAAATGTAAAAGTTAAAAAAGTATCTTCTCTGGGCACCTTTTTAGTCCTGTTTCAGACTATTCGATATTTGAATGAAGATGAAATTAGGCTAATACCTTTTAGACCGCCTGTTTCAGCAAGACTGCAGTTACCAAATTAATAAAGCGGCAAGGCTCCATTCCCTCTGGTCTAACTCCCACGCTGCCTGTAGAGACAGCCTCCAACACATCGTAGATGATGTGACACGATGTAACATACTCTCTTACTTCAGTTCGTATCTCTTTGTTGAGCTGCCGTTTACTAATGCAGATATACATTAGTACACTCAGGGCCCCAAAAGGCTGTCGGGAAAAATTACTGACAAAACATTTCATCCTTAAATAAAACGAGAAAGGACAATGAGAGCTGGATGTGTTGGGGCGTTTTATCCAAAAATCCAATTTCTAAGGCTCCAATTAATATGAAGTAATTTTTTTCTTGCCAAAAAAATAACAAATAAAAAAAAACAATTTATGCAACTGTACTGCAAGTAAATGTTTCAAAGATGAACCCTCAGTTTCAGCCATTATACTTTGTTTTTCCAAAAAAAACTAGTGTACAGTACAGACATAGACAAAAGCAAATCAAACTTAAAGCACCTACGTTCTAGACTTAGTAGCTGCTTAGACCTATGTTATCAGACAGATATATATATATATATATATATATATATATATATATATATATATATATATATATATATATATATATATATATATATATTATCAGCAACTAACTACTATACTCTATGCTTTAACAACTACACCTCAGAAATATTATGTAATTTTAATATCATTCGATTTTGAGACATCATTACTGTGTGATTATTTTACAAAAAATATACAACTTATCATGAGTTTTTATGCATCTGCCATTAGTTCTAAAGGGGCACTTTATATATGTTAAACAGCTTCATCAGATTAGGGAAATTTGAATAAATAAATTAAGTGTACTTTTTATTGTTTTGTTTTATAGGTAACTCCTGAGCAGAATCTCTAGCAAATTCCCTGACTGCTGTTGAAATATAAAACATTTTAAAAATATGAACATATAATGTGTTTGTTTGGCTGCATCTCAGGCTTCACCATCTAATTTATGTTTATTGTGGTTCATGCTGCTGAAGTTCAATGAAGCTTTCCAAAGATTGTACAGTATGTTTCCTCATAAAGTAGAATGTTTGCAGGACTAGGATTTTGTTTTTGCCAGTATTTTTATTTGATATGCTGGTGTGCTTACTTGAGCATGGCATATTTCCCTGACCACTGGGACAGGCCTCTGTGGTTGTGTTTTGAATATTCAGCTTATCTGTTTTTAATGCAAAATTGTGCAAATTAATTTTGTGAAATAACTTTTTTATAATCCACATGCAAATGAAAACAGAGGGTGCTTTTCTATTGGTCCCATGCATATTTTCAGTCTGCATATGCAGTAAAGAACAAGAAAACCTAAATTAAAAAAATCAAAAATAGATATTCTGCTTGCTTTACACGTAATGTAACTACAGGACCTGTAATCTGCTTTTTAAAAGAAAACACGGTGTTGATCTTTGACAAATGGTATTCTTATTACCTGTAAAGCTGAGCTCACCCATTGCTCTGCTAGTGGGTGTGTGACACTTTAATGTCATCAGTGGAAGAGCAGCCCAGAGTCTCAGCTTTAATACTTTCCATTGCTTCATTAGCAGGGACAGCATGTATGTATGTATGTGTCTGTGAGTAGGTGTGGGGTAGAGACTAAGGAGAGAAGAGCAGCACTGATGCTGTCACTCGACTGCCATAATGGCTCAAACAACCCACGCGAAGGCAGAGAGAGGGGAAGAAAAAACATTATTAATATTTCCCCTCTGAAATGAGCTTGAGAAGAAATCGGCGTCTGCTATTGAGGTCCCTTTTTTGGGATGTGAAAGCCGACACAATGATTTCTATTACTGGACCTTATCAGGCGCTTAGCCAGGAGATTAGTAGTGGTAATTCTCTCTTTATTTAAGTATTTTTCTCTTCTTATTTTCAATAAAAAGCTGATGCAAAGCTTATGAGTAAGAGAGATGTGAATAAAAAGTGGTGTAGTTCCATTAGCCTGGGGTTGGACCTTCAGTCAACAGCCACATGAGAAATCAGTTTTGTTTCCTTTTTCTTCTGCGAAAGCTCTGCCCAGCTGCTGGGAGTGGAACTATAGCTGATTATACTGTACCTTACAAGGACATGAGCAGTTGGAAATAGGTGATCAGACTAACGTGAGTCATGAAAATATGTCAGTCAGAACACTTTGATTCGATTCTACTGGATCATTGTCAAATACCAATCCCAATTGTTTACATTGTTTCACAATCCAATTTGCATGCAAGTTAACCAAGTTAGGATCAAGTTCTGCATAAAGCAAGCTGACCATAGAGTAAATGTGCCCCCTACGTAAACTTAACGTAGTAATAGACATTATTATATTAGACATTATTTCAGAATATTCCAACTGGCATGTTTACATGACACAATTATGGTCCAATCTGCGGTTTTATTCCAATTATTTATATCAGATAAAACAGCCCAATTCTTTTATTTTTCTCGTTTTTAAATCTAAATACATTTCAATCCAGTCATTACATTTTATGCATGTAAACTGCAACACTTTCTTTTCATTTTGAGGCAAAAAATAAAACTCTCATTTTGATACAAAGTGTTAATATCACAGCATAATCATTTCATTGTGAAACTGGTGACAAATCACCTCATAGTCACTTGAGTTTGTAACATTCACAGATGTTTAGACAAACAAATTATAAACAATGCCTAAGGACACAGCTACAGTGCTTTGTTCCTTCAAAATCTGTTAAAGACTGTAGAAACAAAGCACTGTGGCAGTTCATAATCGAGATGTTGCCTGATTTACCCTCACACAAATGTGATACTGTTGAAGTTCCAGGGCCTATATTACACAAAACGACATAAAATGGGCCACATCCAGAGGGGGAGGAGAGACTTTGCTCTTAAGACAAGACTTTTTGTTTGCTTGATTGAAAAAGAATACATTTCTTAACAACTTTATCCCCATGTACCATGGGTTTTATTTGTTAACTATTTGCCTGCATGCTTAAAAAGGCATCATATGGGCTTGGACATATGGATTTTAAACTGGTATTAACTGTAATTGAAAATAGTTCCAACTTCAAGTAAAAGGTTTGTTAGCCTACAGACTGACTTGGAAAAGTCTATGTACTTGTTAGCCTCAAAACAATAGGACCCAGTATTCAAGGCAGACAGGCAGTTAGATTTACCAAAACATTTATTAAAGAAAGCACCATAGAGAACAACATCAGCATCTAAGTGAGGAACCTCTGCAAGACGAGAAGACAGGTTAGTGACCACGTCTATCTGACAGAGGATGATAACGAATGTTTGAGTTACTCACCTATACATAAAGTTCTGTCCGTTCCCAGGGGATGAGGTTGGCCCTAGCCAGTCAGCTGCCAATGAGATGTGGCTTGGGGCCACCCAGAGAGTCCCAGGCGCAGGTGATCAGAACCAGGCAGGTGAAGGAAGACAGTATAATCCAGAAGGCGAAGCCAAAGCCGTTGTCAAAGACTTGCTCTGTAGTCAGAGCCAGGGGATCAGAGGTCTGAAGAGATACCGAAGGGAAATCCAGAACAGAGTCAGGAAACAGTTCCAGGTTCGGTTAACAGACAGGCAGAAATCTGGCAGGAGTCCAGAGACGGGTCATTCAAAAGATCAGATAAAAATGTGGACAGGCAGGCTCAGAGGTTCAGCGGCAGAACGGATCACGATCAAGCAATCGGAAAACACAGGTATGCTAAAGAACTCTCAGCACAGGCTTGAATAATCTGGCACTGATGACTGGTTGAAGGATGGTTAAATATAGACTAGAGCAGGTGGATCAGATGAGTAGTAATGAGAACTGGGCGGAGATAAGCAGGTGAATGAAATGTGTAATCAGACCAGACATCAGCACCAAGATCATGGAAAAAACAAAGAGAATCATAGAGGAAAACAGGCCAAAAATAATAAGATCAAATGAGATGGAGGTAAGGTTACTGCAGGATCATACCTACAGTATACAAATGGTGGATAAATGACATAAGAACCTTGTGAAAGTAGCATACTGTACAAAGGAAAAAATAGGCACAGAAAGGAGAGAAGGTGACTTAGAAATCAAAACAGAAGAAACTAGATGGGATGTAGAAATACAAATAAACTAAAAGACTGATATTCACAAAATTATTTGAATCTTTGATAAGATCACAACAGAAAATAACTAAGAAACTCAAAAATTCAGTCTTAGAATGTCTAGTGCATCTCCTCCAGGACATTTTTGTCATGTTGGTTTGTAGTTTTTCTGACCCACATGCTGAAGCATATGGATAACCAGAGAGTTTTAATGTTTTATTTACAAAGCAACAAGAATCTGGAAGCAGAGAACTGCAGGAAGTCAGTTGAACTTTCTGGTTGCCCTGAAGGGAGAAAGCAGACTGATTGGGAAGGAGTTGGTTGATGACAACTAATAAATGATTGATTTGCTTACTTTAGAGTTGAAGGGGAGGTAGCATGAATCTGTAGGGGTTTGATTTAGTGGGCTTTGCAGACTTTATCCCAGAGGTCCAGGAGAATGTCAATGCAATCAGAAAGTGTTGGCACTTGCAAAAGACATTGTCCCGGACAGCGAGAAGTCAGGTGATGAAGACTGAAAACTGCTGCAAACAGGAGAGGCATTTACCATGAAGATCAGAGATGAACTGTGGTTCACTTTTTGTTTGGAACAACAATTAAAAGAGATTGACAAGAAGACACATAAAAAAAAAGATATTTCTGGTTTTTGGCTGGAATGCCATCAGAAGGTAATCATCCGGCAAAAAGAGATGATCATTCACTTTCATATTTACGTACATGCTAATCATCTTGATTGAGAAATGCTCCCAGGTCTGCATTAACATGGGTCGGTCCAGCCATCAGCAAAGATCCTCTCTGTAACAGGAAGCTCACTCGCACCAGAAAAAATGAAAACCCTGGAGAAACTAAATTTTACTCAAACTTTTCAAGTAAATCTCTTAATGTAGACTCCAGAGTCGGAGGTTGAAATCCCCTGAAAAGCAACTCAGCTCCTGGAAAGGTTTTTATTCCAAAAATATCCCCTTAATTGCTTTGAGTGGTGCTCCACAAAACCTTAAAATAATCACCAACCTTTTACATGCATGATAAAATCCTTTTTATTCAGGCTGGTACTGATTTGCATCCAATTGGATGTGCTGATGGCAACACTGGGGTTTGAATGAAAGAATGGAGGCACCCGCTCTGTTTACTAATTTCAGTCCTCTTCCTGTATTCTCTGCCTTGCCTTTCTCAAGTGATGCTTCATCTTGACCCCCAGTGAACTTGCAGTCATTGCTACTGTGATTTTTAATCATGTTACCCCTCATCCGTGTAGACTCTGGTGTTCCCTGAGTGTTGCTTAGACTGGAAGCTGACCAGAGAGAGTAAGGCAAAGATTAGGTCCGCTCAATCTCACAGGGATTTAAAGCTGCATAAACCTACCAAGTTGCTTGCTAGGACATGCCCACTGCTCAGTCTAGCAGACCACGATAAAATGTAATGACACGGACTGTTGACTGCCCTGCTGTGATTGAAATGGAGACACAAAGCTGTGGGAAAGCGGAAGAAAGGAGGAGATAAGTCTTATTCTGTGCTGACTGGGGCATGCTACATGGTTTGTCTACTTGTTTCTGCTTTGTTAAGTACCCTTGTTTCTACTTAAGCCATTTTTCAAACTCCCATCTCAAAAATAAAAAGTGGTAAAAAATTAAGTGAATGTAAGATGACTTAAAAGCAGGTCTATCTGCAAAAAGCAGCTAAGCCCCGGGTTAGATTGGCAGAGCTGTGGACTTTGTTTTACTTTTTATAATTACTACCCCACTTTCTGCCTGTACCTGGGTTTTAACTCTATTCGGCTAATTCGGTGAGCGCAGAACTCCTGAAGCAAGAAGTGTGTTTACAGTGAGCCACGGGATCTCCATGCTTATTTTGCCTCTGCAAAAGATGTTCCAGTAATTAACAGAGTTTTTGACTAACACAGATTAGGCCGAGCAGCCAATGTGGAACAACTGTTTTCTGCTGTTAACCATAGTAGTATTTCATGATTTCCCAGCATTGGAAAATGAGTCTAAAAAATTACTGCACATCATTGTCTGTCAGGGAATTTGACTACAAACACAAACATAACTCTCATAAATTATTTAATCACAATAACTAATGTATATATATCGTAAAATAATTAAGAAATAAACTTTTGATATGTTGACTGGTTAAAGAAAATGTGTTTTTATTATTATTAAACATGCTACTGGTTTTAAGGTAAATACATTTTACCAAAATGTTAATGTAAAGAGATAAGGTTTGTTGCATGTGGACCAAAGTAGTTGTGTAGTAGGACCAATAATAGTAGAAGAAAAGATCTCAGAGACTGCAGACCTCCTGTTATAAAATTTCAGCTTACTTAAATTCATTAGTCGAAAACTATATGGAAAGCCAACACTGTGTATTTATAGAAAGCCAACACTGTGTATATATAGTTTACAGTGCATAGTCTTGTCCAATATTAATTAGAGATGCTGTAGTTAGATGTTTTAGTCAACATCTATCCATGTCAGCTGATGATTAAAAAAATCCATGTGGTTACTTTCTTTGCAACATATCCTGAGTGTGTCTGTCTTGAAGCCAGTAGAATGTTTCAGAATGAGACTTCTATACACAGAGCATAAGCTAAACTTTTTTCTTTTCTGTAGTCTTTTAAAAGTGTTGGCAATTTCTTAGACAAGGTGCAAAAATGTGCACTTTTGTCACAAATCCTTTACCAAACATTTGCAGTTAGAGAAGGATTGGTAGAAAGTTTTAAAATGATCAGACCAAGGTATGCAGAGTACTGCTTGTGTTTATTATCACAGTTTCATGATCAGAAAAAAATTCAGTTTTGTCAAATTATGCAATTAACAATCCATGTGCTTGTCTACAACATGTACTTGTTAGCAGTCAGAACAATGACCCACAAATTTCAATCATGTGATTTGTCTTATTCTTTGTCCCATGACAAGAATAGTAAAAAAAGAAATATCCCCATAGTTTTGTGTCTTTTTCTTTTTCCTGACATCTTTTGTTAGAATATAACAGGAATATTTATGTCATCTCACAGCAAGGGTGCAATGTAAATCTTTTTGTTGTTTGTGCACTATGGGAAAAATAAAACATCTCAGCTTCAAGAAAAAAAAAAATATCCCCACATGAATAGGATCCTAATTAATGTAATCTAAAGAAGCTTATATAAAGGAGGTTGGATTGCTGAAACCAAAGACCATGGCTTTTATTATACTATAACATACTACTCTGATCTACAAAACATCCCTCCAATTATCCATTGATATATTTTTTACATCTGCCTTATCTACATTGTTCCTCACAAACCACCAGATTTAGAAAACATTTTCTTCCTTCTCAAGGGTTCTAATATACTCCATCTTTCTTTTTCACTCCTTTAATTTGAACTCAACCCATCTTGAGGGACTGCGTATTTGTTATTCCTCCCCCAGAGTAAAGTGTCTGCTGGCCACCAGCTTGTATATTTCACACCATTAAGAACTTGACAAAAGGAGTTATCTTGAGTGGCATGTTTATTGTTCTGTGTACTGGTTGCTGCTAATGAGGCCTTTGCACTGCGCTGGGCCAACAGGATTAGCCCAGCATCACATAAACACGAGCCACTGTCACTGATTATTGTCCAAACACACTCATCAAATCACACATCAGCCTTATGCTTCCTTTAGGTGCTTACAGCAAATTCCAACTGTAACACCCAAGTTCATGGGCTGTAATAGCAATTTTAGATCCATTTATATGTGACAAATGTAAATTGCCTAAAAGTAATTTCATCAGGGCTTTAATGTCTGAGGTCAAGCAGTGCTGGGAAATAAGAGAGAAGGAAATTTGCATTATGCACATAATTGATGCTTTAGTAATTTGTTAACTTTGAAAGGAGATTTTGCTAATCAGTAATGGGAAGGCGCAAAGCTTCTATAGCAAGTCATTAATTAGAAAGAAAATAGCTTAGTACTTAGCATTAGGTTGAGAGGGCTGGTTGGCTTCATTTAGTTTGGCTTTCCATCGTGTGCCACTAAAGCTGGCCTCAACAAAAATTCTGTTTGCAAACATTGACTCACTTTAGGACTGTAGTGTGTACCATGATCATATCTTATTTTCATGATAGAATTAAAATATTTGTCAACACAAACTGTTAATTTCTGTCTTAAAGTTAGTACAGATGTTGAAACTCATCAAATATTAAGTAATTTATGTTTACCAACGCATAAGAAATTGATTAAACAGTTTGATGTAGAATGTTGACAAAAAGGGACAACATGCTAAATGTAAGGAAAACCTCCATAGGGAGGGAAAGGTCACATGTCGAAGTTAATTTCAGCTGCTTGTATCTGTTATTTTATTTTTTAGTCATTATCATCATTAATTTTCTGTTAGTGCAGGTTGGAATATAGATGGACCACTCCAATGGAATATTTTCTTTTTTTTCTGTTACTAAAGCTACAAATCTTAACTTTATCCATCTGTCACTCTTAGCTATAACCTACAAATCTGCACCTGCTGTGATTCTTCTACTGTTTGACACTTTACATAGAACAAAAAAAAAAGGAAACACAACCATAGTAAGAGGAGCAGGATGTGCTGCCTGCATGGATATTCTTATCAGTTGCAACAGTTCTCAGAGATTACCCTTTCAGGTTTTTATACTTTCATTCGCACACTGCCAAGAAAACTTCACCCAAAATTAGTCGACACATTTACTTTGTGACAAATGCTTCCAGTTCCTTTGGCATCCCTTCTAATGGCTGCCTAGTATATTTTTTTCCTGCTAAATGTCAGCAGTGTTCACCATAACCCCATTAGTGCCTGGCTACAGCTGATATACAGGGCCTGCTGATGAACTATGGTAATAATATATCATTGCACCAGGTGAAAAAGTCTCCTTCTCAACACACCAGCACCAAGTTATTAATGTGAATTAACTTTTTTTTTGTTTTATTCTCTGTTTTGATGTTGATGGTGGGGTGTTTTTTTTTGTTTTTTTTTTTACATCTTTGGATGTCAGCACCCAAAGACAAAAAAAGGCCAAAAAGTAATATTTTTTTTCTTAAGATTTATTTGAACTAGATACATTTTTATAATCAATTTGTAATGTTTTCTCTTTTTTCCCGTTAAGCTAAATTTGATTTGTTTTGCCCACTTTTGAAATAGAAACATATGTAGTAATTGCATCATATACTTTACATTGGAATTATATATATATATATATATATATATAATAGAATAAAATCTGAAATTAACATATAGCTACATATAAATTTACTAAGAACCCAGTTAATCTTTAACTTTTAAACCCTTTGCAACAGTTTACAAAAGCATACGATTTTTTGGAAGATTCTTCACAAATGATGTCATTAAAATACAGGTTTATTTATATAAGCTGCATTTCTAATATACTTAGACTATGGAATTTAAGTTTAAGAATAAAGTTCCATGAATTTCATAAATAAGACATTCTGGTTTATCACCAACCCTTGACATGCTGACACGTCTAAAAAAACAAAAATTAAAGTAAATAATTTTGAATTATTTTAGTGTTGCTTATAAAAAGGCTTAAAAATCCTGCAGGGACTCGTTTTACAAATTGATGTACATACAGATAATATATATATGTGTGCATTTAATATTTAGATGAAATGTGTTCTATTAGTTTGTAGAAAGTGTAAGCTCAGCCTTAGCAGATTTAAAATTCATGAAATTAAGCATTTGGCATTAAAGGATTCTTTGAATATAAACAGAATAAGGAATAAAAAAGGAATGAAGAAATAAATGTTTTCATACAATGTAAAAAAATACTTTTAAAAACAGCATTTGAATCAGTACACATTAAATAGAAATAACGTTTGTCAAGTGTGTCATTCTTCTGCCTTCACATTCACAAAGCTTCTGTTTCAAATATATAACTGGTTTATATACTATGTGGATAATATAATATGGTTAGCTACCTTAAGTGCTATGTAAAACAATAAAAAGTCATTGACATATTTTAATCAACTCTGCACCTGCTGCTTCTTTAGAGCCTTTGTGTTTCTGCATGCCTCCTTCTGTTTACAGACACACCAAAATGCCTATAAAATGCCCCCCCAGTGGGTAAACACGACGGAACCTACTGTGTCGCAGCAGCGTTTCAAATTGAGAGCTCTGTGAATGTGACATCTCCATTTTAATGCTGTTCTTAGGCATTCTTAATCATTAAGATGTTGCTTTCTATACCTGCTTAGGTAAGCATTTTTCCCTAAGCTGTTTGGTCCCCTGTACCTCGTACCCACTCTCTCTCCCACTGCGGGCCAATTTGCAACCTAGCTTTGCATCAGCAGTTACAAAAGGATGCACTATATCTCATACCTTTTCCTACGCCTTCACAAAAAATGATTGTACTCCAGCTCTTTGAAACGAGGCATGGATATGAACAATGTATGCATCTTTGCAAAAGTGAAGAGTATAAAGATTTATTACATATAGTCAGTCAACTCCTCAGCAAATCAGAGAATAAATGAAAAGATAATTAATAGGATTTTATACAGAAATGGCAGACTTCTGAAAAAGTATATTTCTATGCTGTTGGGCTTGCTTTTGCATCATTTATTGCATTGATGCTGCATGGAATGGAGACGAATGGCCTGTGGCACTTTTTAAGTTTAATTAAACCAAAATACCTTTGGGTCATCTGTACTCTGATCCTTCCCTTAACACCACTCTGTAGATTTGCTAAGCATTCAAAGAACATGGTCACTTGACTAGCTTTAGAAAACTTTGGAAGTGCAGGCAGGCATTAGGCGAAATATACATGTTTCTAAAACTAGTCAGCAGAAAGAGGACTAAGGTGCTCTCTTCTATTGGCATGAGGAATTTAAACATTAGTGCTAAGGCCCTGGCAAAGATATAGGCAGTGAGATTTATGGGGATGGTTGGTATATCCAGTGTTGTGCTTGGACACATTCAATGAACGGCTTTTACTGAATTCATTTTTTATTTTCAGTGAATGGGGAACTGAACGGACCCGTTTTGAAGTAGTACACGTGAACAAGAACAACGTTCACTCTGAGAATAATGAGCAACACACACAGCTCACCTTCACTTTGAATTGATAACACTTTTCATTGGATAACGTCAGGGTTTACGGCAAACAGCATGACAGACCAACATGTCTACTGCTAGTACTAGTCCGTGCATTTCAGACTCATCTTCTGGTATTTGAGATGCCAGTTTTGCAAACTGATTGGCAGAGTTGTATGAACTAAAGGAAGACTCGGACAGAAAAAAAAACGAATGTTTTTGTGCAAACTGTCCCCCTGGGACTAAACAAGCAGGTCCGTACGTCAGCCACATCCACGTAAAATTTGAGGCAAAACATCTAGTTAAAGCATCCAAGCTTTTCTAGGAAATATCTGCCACTGAATGAGGAACATAAAAAATTATTTTTGACACAAATCTTTTCAGCAGAACCTGAATGTTCCTGTATGTTTCTGAAGTTCTGTGTAGTTTGGCTAAATGAAGGCATCACTGCACATACAGTATAATGTGAGCGCATCAAGTATTTTCCATATCTCTCTACACATTATCATCACACATTTAAAGGGTGAAATATGAAGTTCTATTAAGTAGAACTGTGGCTTAATTTACAAAATTAACTTCAACTAGTTCTTTTATAGGTTGGTGAATTTTTTGAAAAAGTGAACTATAGACGTGAGCTAGATCACTTTTGTTTTTGTGAACAGAACTTTGAGCATGTTGTTTGTATTTATAAACCGGTACAACATTGTGTAAATCTCATGGAATAGAGGCTGAAGAAGAAATGGAGCCATATGAAAATAAGACTAATGGTGGGAATCGGGTGGAGGATGGTTGCAGGATGGGGATCAGACAGAACTAGAGTCCTGATAATAATTCTCCATGGTGGGGCTTGAGGGTATGGCAGTGCTCTAGGTGTGTGTGTTCTTCCACTTTTAATTTACATCCAAACTTTTCATTCAAATCTATTTGACAAAATTAACATATTGTGCTAAGGATTTTTCTTTTTAATAGAATGCATACCTCTACACTACCTATGTTTACCTCATTTCGGTGATTTGTTTTTTGTATGAGTTAAAAATAAGCGTCTTTCCTCTTTGGTAATTTTAGTATCCTCAGAACATTGAATGAAGTTTGTATATTTGCTATGTAGAGTGTCCTAAAGTTATGTACTTTAAGTGTCTTTAGCTCTTTACTTGCTATCTGTAAGATGCTTACTTGAGGAAGTAATTAATGTTAGGCCTAATTGCCCGGCGCATGTCTCCCTCTACTCAGATCCCTTAGGATCCCTTTCCTGCAACCCATAACTCTAATAAGGCCACAGAGGTCACACAGACAAGGCAGCTAGATAATTAGTCTCCTAACATGACCTCACACACAGTTATGCCAAGGTCCATCGCCTACAGTAGTGCACTCTGATAGTATAGACCTGGGAAAGACATCCATTCAGTTGGAGAAAGGGAAGTCAGTTGAATGTACTAGTCAGGGACTATACAAGAATGAGTAACTTTAATTTAATGGTTTTTAATGCTCTTTTAATACTCTTAGAAATAAATTTAATGCCATCAACAAGTACCCACATATATATAAAAACGTCAAAATCCTTTGTCATCTTTACCGTCGACGGGCTGCAGCCATGTCCCGAATTCCTCAATTTCCAGCCACTTTTGTTGAAATTTGCATTGTCCCATTCTCTAGCCTTTTCTCCACCTCAAGCTTCTTTTCCTAACATACAACTTTAACAAACATGCAGAACCAGTTATATCTGATATAATATGTCTGACAAAATTGTTTTTATAAATGTATTTCTTTTTTAAATACAGCTTTTCAAATGCCACGATAATTTAATGAATATTAATGCTATTTAAAGCCTTAATTCAAAAAAAAAAAAAAAAAAAAAATTTAATGACTTTTAATCATTTTTAATGACCCACGGAAACCCTGCTAGTTTACAGCAGCTGTAAAGTGAATTCCCCAACTTATGCAAAAAAAAAAAACACATGCAGCAGCGGCCAGTTGACCAAGAAGACACAACACTACGAACACGAAATAATGAAAAAGTAGTAAGCAGTACAGATCAAAACCAGGTAAACAAAAATCATACCAAAAACATAGCTGAAGCACTGCTTAACTGTTAACTGTTAAAACAAAAACATAAAAATACCAAAATAAAGATGTTTTTTTTAGTGTTTGTCATATCTCTTTTTGCCTACTTTAGTAACTCATATTTTTGCAGTCAATATCCCACTTTTCAAACAACTAGTAAAAGAGAAGTTGTACACAAAAAGATAAGCAAAGTCGTAGGTACAAATAGGAGAAACAAAGACCACCATGAAATAACAAAGACAACATGACCAAAAGCCAAGAATGAAGACGAGGTAACCAAGGAATGTTATGTTGACTTTTCTGCATAAAAAATTGATTTCATGCCAATCATTCCTCAATTCATACTTACCATAGGGATATTTCTGTAAAGAAAAGTAATAAATTAAGATAGTTTTATACAATCAACCCATGTTCTCCTGTAATAACATTTATTAATTTGACCAGAATAAATACCTACCATTGGAAGAAGATTTTTCTTTAATTTGGATTTGAAATCTGTTATTTTTCATAAGAGGCAACAGTCTTTGATAAGTATCAAAATCACCAACAACAGTGGCTGTTTCTTACTTCATTAAAATTAGGGGAGAACGAGTATAGAAAGAAACAAACAAACAAAAAAAAAATCAAATGGAAGCGGGAATAGACAGAAGGTATCCTATTGGTACAAAATAAGAAGGTAAATTGGCCCTCGGCTGGATTTTAAACATGACAGTCCCAACATGCACCCCTGTTGCCTCTTTCGATTAGTGATCTCCAAGCCTTTAATTATAGTGACCTCTTCATTTCTTCATTTAGTATAGCAAACTGTTGCCACCAAATTCTGCAAAGGGAATTGGCCCTCAGGGGACGTTATAACGATACTTAAAGTTCATTGCTTGACTTGAAATTTCACTTTTAAAACACATTATTGGAGACTGGCTTAGAGATTTTTGTAGTGTAGAATCTTAAGAGCTGCAGCTGCTAAAGAGAACCTGGTTTTACATTAATGTTTGATGCCTCCAACTTTCTCTTTCAATCCTTAAAACCCAAGTTGTTTAAAGAAAACTGATGGATCCACACTGTCCATGAAGCAAAAACCTCCCACCATCAATTGCCCTTTTCTCATGCACAATATAAATCACCTCTATGTGACATCTCCAAAAGGCCACACCATACATCCCTGTCCACATTTACTACTTGCCAATAAGAAATGGAAGTGGCTCCAATACTTGTGAGCAGATCTAAGTGAAATATATGGGTATCACTGCTAGAGGAGGAGATTGACAGAACAGCTTATGCCTTTTACAGCAGTGAGTGATATCCCCTTGCTGCCATTGTTGCATTCAGGAATCTATCAAGAGCTAATAATTATGTGTACATTTACCAAAGGGAGCATGGGTGTAATAGATCAATTCACACACACTCCTATTCCTATCCTGCACATGGATTTCCTGTCATTTTCATGAAGGATTCTACTTCAGAAGACTGCCCTCTCTCTCTTCTTTCAAGCACCATTCCTGGTGAATAATGTTACTCTCTAATTCATTAATGCTTTTTAATAAATCATGACTCAAAGCATGTTAATGTTTTTCCATTTTGTCTTGCTGTATTTGCCTCTGTTGAATAGCTGGTGATTGTTCATATATGACAGTAGTGCTGAGGCTGGCTGTGAGGAGTCTTTAGTCGGATGTTAAAACATCCCAGTTCGCTAGTGGCGTCTTCATGGTACATTAGCAGTACTATCACCTATATCTATGTATATATATATAAAAAAAACTTTATTCTGCACTGCAGTTCATTTGGGACGCTGTCAGGAGTTTCAATAAATATACGGAAAGGGAATGTTTGCCTTATTGTACCTAGATTGGTTTTACACTAGCTATTATATATATATATATATATA
>NW_015150791.1:152550-157292 GCF_000732505.1 Cyprinodon variegatus
ATATATATACATATATCCATATATATATATACATATATCTTAACAAATACTGGAGCAGAATTTTATGTATCTGCTTTGGTTTAGCTATTCCCTCTCTAGTTATTTTTTCAGCAAATTTTATCTTGTCTTTTTATTAATTTTGAAACAGCTATGCTGTATATTTAACATTTTATAATTTTTTACATACAAAAAATAAATTTGCCAAAAAACTTTTTTTCTGTAATATTTGGGTAATTTTACTTTCTATACACGCCTTTCACTGCCTTTAGACTTATTTGTGCTTCTGCTGTTTGCGAAGGCTAAAGCCATGTTTTTTTGTGCCAGCTTGTTTTGAAAGGTGACCTTAAGAAAGGGTTGCCGGAAAAAAATGAGTAGAGGAGAAATGTCCTCGTTTTGATAATGAATCACTGTATGGTTGGTACAAAAACATCTCATGAAAATTGTGTTCTTGGAAAAGTTCAGTCAGTAAATGATCAAAACTATAATCCAACAAAGCGGAGAATAAATGAAATTAAAACTTATGGAATCAAGTTTGTGAATTTGATTATATTGTAAGCGATAATTGGCTTGTACTTAGTATCACACACTTTTCAGGTTGGGAGACTTGACCAAAGAGCTTTATACTACATTCAGTCATTTACCCACTAATGGTGGCAAGTTACATTGTAGAATAGTTCTAAGAGACCAATGCAGATAGGGCTGAAACAATTAGTGGGATTAATCGAGTGTTGAAATAATTGTCAACTACTTTATTGATCAATTATTATCAATTAATCATTACCTGGAGTATAGATACTCTAAAACCTGTTTTTTGTCAGGCTGAGTGGAGGTTTTGAGGACCCACATGCAGAGATGAGGTTTGCTGATTAAATTTGTACTCACAAGGAAAAATATATATATATATAAAAATCATTGAAAAACACAAAAATTCAATGAACATCAGGGAAAAAACATGTGAGGAGCAAGAGAGAAGCAAGCAACAAAACAACAACAAACCAGCCCTAAGTGAAGGCTCTAGTGGTTTTTAAAGCCCAGCACTCTGATGAGACTGATGAACTCCACCTGTGTAGACTACCTAGGTCCCCCCCCTATCTATAGATAGATAGATATATATATATTACATTACAGATCAAAAAAGCTTTTTTGTCTGTCAATATACTTCAGAACTCCTCAAGTGGAACCGTTTTCGTTTCACATTGTTTAATTTTGTAAAAAGTCTAATTTAAGGAACCTTTTTTCATCCAATTATTAATGAATTAATCCAAAAAATAGTCAACAGATCAATCGATTTTCTAAATAATCCCTAGTAGCAACACTAAATGCAGATCCAAAAACTCATAATGTGAAAGATTTTCTGCTCAGTGGTGCCTGCATCGCACTATAACATTGCAACATTCATTAATACAGATATTACAGAAACAAAGTTGGACTGGAATTTTTTTAAGTACATTTTTTATAGACTTCTCCAAATCAGACCTAAAATTAAGGCATGTTTTAATTAAAAATAACATTTCATCAAACATCTAACACCCAAATGGATTTATATATGTATATATACAGGTATATATATATTTTTAATTCATCTTCAATTTTGTGTTTTACCCTCCAAAACTGTCATTGTACAGTAAAAAAAAAGCTTTTTCATGTTTTGTTTTTTCATATATCTTAGATTTGAATTGGTACGTTGTTGCTTTATTTTAGGTAAAGATTTAATGAGAAGTTCAGTATAAATAAGAGATCTTTTAGATAGTTGTTACTGCCCTACAAATGCAACAAATGTAATCTTTTTACAAATCTTAATAAAGAATCACTTTCAATGATATTGATTTCAGTTACCACCAAAATGACCAACTATATGTTCTTTGTTTTAAGGAGGAATAGTTGTCTCTGCTGCGTAACGTAAAGGTATAATGGAGATATTTTTTCATCTTTTCAAGGTGGATCATCTAAATAAGTTGTCCCTTAAATCGTCAATCATTTTGATGATATGTTTACGTAATGCTGCCCTATGTGCTCGTCCCCATTTTTACTTACTGGTGATGAGTCTGACATAGTGGAAAATTTACAAATCTTCTTTTGAAAAGTAAGCTTGTATGAGCTATGCAAACAGCAACTTTTCAACAGAGAGTGCACAAGTAGAAATGGGCTCGTGCATGCCCTCGCACGCGTGCAATAGGCGTTCCCTCTCGGGAGCGGGTACAGGGATGTGAATGTGCATTTTTGAAGGTGGAGAAGGCCGGTGTTTTCAGAAAATTTGTGAAAATCCCCCACTATCCCTTTAAATTTGCCGAAAAGACCCCTTAGATCCTTTCACACCTGCAAATTTTTGTTTTAGCTAAAGATTACAAATGAACCAGTGCAAAGAAAGGCTAGGATAGTATAATCTATTACATAAAGTAATTATCGTTTTACTTGGGAAAACCTATGCAACCAGATATTTTGTTCCCGTCTTACTGTATAGAATAGCCTATTTTAAGCTAGCTAGGACACACGTTACATTAAAGGTGTAAACACTGATGGTTTTGAACATTTCCGCGGATTACATATTACCCTTTGATAAAAACATGTTTTGTTCTTTGACAGTATTTAGCTATTGGAGAAAACCCCATTACATGTGCATCCACCCATAGCTAACAGTCGCACAGGGAGAGATGAATACACCAGCACTTCACTTCTCTTGACTCCCTGCTTTTATCTGAACAGGGAGTTTTTTCTCTGCAGAGTCTGACGACAAGCGCAGCAAACAAACACTGTGGCTCAGAATCTGGAGGACTTGTTGACTTCCTGAGCCTTCAGCTCTAAATTCATGCTGCGCTGTGTCAGATTTCCTGTGATCCATCATGTATTTGCATATTTTGAAATTATCTCTTCTTTTGTTGGAACTCTCAGTGGAATTTGCATTCCAGTGAGTCATCTCAGTCCTATTATGTCTTCCTAAAGGGGGAAATGCAGCTGAGGGCCACAGCAGATATTGCAGCTAAAATCTGTGTCTTGCAGTAGTTGACACTGATGAGAATCTGCCTCTCTGTCTGAAAATGCATGAAATACACTGTCCTAGAGGCCAAGTCTTACATAAGGGAATTACTGCCTGAGATTTCTATCACTTCACCAATGCTGGTATTACTCACAAAGCCAGTCTGTTGTACCAGCCTTATTCTAACTATATGTGTAAGCTGATTCTACTGAACTTTTTGCTGTAACCTCTGCTCTATTCACTGATTTATTTTTGTTCTACCATTTGATTTATTTTTATGATAAATAAAAAAAAATTGATGATTAAAATTCAATGAATATAGTTATTTTTTATGAATCTGTAGGTCTGCTGAAGTAAGGTACAATACCAAAGTTAAACGTTTCTGTTTTTAACATTGTCTTATAACTTTGTTTCACTACTATTAGATTCCTTACCTCATTGCTATTCATCTTTCACATCATAGAAATGAACACTTAGACCCCTCAGTGGATAGCTTGGCCGACGTGCCTAAAGGCAGGTCACTTTGGGTCAGTCCATAGTTCAGACAGCTGCTGTCAGAATGAATCGGAGACACCTTAGATCTGATTTTAATCACCTGTAAGACAAGGCGAAGATAATATCACAATAACCACTTACATGCCATAACCACTTGAGAGACAAAAAACAAATTTTATAATGACCTTTCATTTTGATTACACAGATTTATTCACAATCAAAGCAATTTAAACTGAACTCAAACTGGATTAGATATGCGCATCCTTAAAGTTATATATGTTATGATTAAGTATTAATATGATAAACACAAACATTACCAATGTGTTGTTGGTTGTATTGCACAGATTTTTGGTTGGCCATTGCTGCTTTTAGAATTTATAAATTAAAATGGCGTAATATATTTCTAAACAGCTTCTGAGAACAAATTTATTTTCTTGGACTTATTTTGGAGAGAGGAATTCAATAGATTTCATTACTGTAAGTTTTGAACTCTACGATTGCCTTCAAACCAGTTGTTTCTTAGAGAGACAGACAGACAGACGGATACAGACATAAATTATTTGTTAGAACTGTGATACTACAACAGCCTGTCAGCTGCTATTGAAAGTCCATGTCGAAGGATTTACAATTCCTTTGATTCAAATTAATTTGAAGGACACTGTAGGACATAAATGCTGGCATCACAGTGGAATTATCATGTTGTCAGGCTGTTAATAGATTTTCTGACAGTCAGGCAATAAAAAGATAGGTCAACAGGCACACAGGATGCTTTGCACACACCTTAGACAGTATTGCTAGCACCTGATGTAATTTGACAGGTTTCATATTTGGCTAAGGGGGCTATATTGTGCAACTGTCCAGCAAGTGCAGAATACTCCTTACAGCACAGACTAGGATGACACAACATGAGTACATGAGTGGGTGTTATAAGTATAAAAAAACACCTGCAGCTTCCAATATTGGTTCACTTTGACAACTATATGCCAAACTATATCTTTGCTTAGCAGTGGTTGACTTGAAAATATACTTCATGGCACAACTCTATAGATGTGACAGCACTGTTTTTGCAGAAGATCATTAATTGCTAGTTTTCTCTTTCTGAAAAGTATTTTGTTTGTGTTTTTGTGTATTCTTATATGCATTGCTTTTTTGGCCTAAAACTCACTTAAAATATTGTTTACACTTAAAATATAAGCATGCAGACTAGATGGATGGATGGATGGATGGATGGATGGATGGATGGATGGATGGATGGATGGATGGATGGATGGAT
>NW_015150791.1:157302-170945 GCF_000732505.1 Cyprinodon variegatus
ATGGATGGATGGATGGATGGATGGATGGATGGATGGATGGATGGATGGATGGATGGATGGATGGATGGATGGATGGATGGATGGACTGAAGCAAATTCAGTTTTGAAGTGATTTATTCAAGGGAAAAAGTTCTCCAAACCCAGCTTTAATGTGAAAAAAAATGTTGCTGTTATTCATCAGAGATAAAGCACATCTGTTTGGAATATTGAATTCCATTTTAATGGTCTACCTAGGCTGTAATTCTTCCAGAATTACTAAATAATTTATGTTAAAACCATCTTACAACATGAAAGATTTTAGTCTTGGTGAAAACTGACCAGTGACACAATAAGAGAGCAGGGAACATTGACAGTCCTTCCAAGGATAGGAGTGGCCAGTCTTCCAGAATTAATCAGCAGCATATAAATGACTCCTTTAGGAAGCCACAGAAAATCTAGGACAGCATCTAAAGCATTTCTTACCTCACGAGAAGGTCAATATTTGTGATTCCATAACAAGTAACAGACTGGAAAAAATACTTAATGGGAGACTTTCTAGTCCACATTCACTGCCAAACAAAAACACAAGGGTCTTTCTTACATATTTACAAAACAAAGCAAAAAAAAAGATTTTAGAGAAAAACATCCAGAGGAATGATCCATATTGATTGTTTACTAGTAGGTGTGAGTCTCATGTTAGGAATTTTAACCCCTCTCCAATGACCCAAATGAGAAAGTTAAAGAAATTGAACCAGAGGTGAACTATTTGGAGTAATAAATGATTCCCGAGAGAAAGAGAAGGTATCACTGGTAAACAGCATTGTGCCATTTCCCACATTTCCTGTCTTCATCAACATATTATGTGAAAGCCTCTATGCATCCCTGTGCATTAAAAGCGATGAACCACTTCCTCTTGGAAAAAAGCCTGCTCAGACATTCACCCCTTAAACATAGTTAATATCATCAAGATATTAATTATTCATTAAACTAAGCACAATGAAGTTTGTTACAGCCGTCTTAAAACTAGCAACATCTCAGAAAATAAAAAAAGAAATATTGACTGTTAAACATTGCTGATGATAGGGTTAAACCATCCCCCCTCAATGCTCACTGACCTGGAGGACTTGGTTTAATTCATGGAGCCATGATTTCTCCTCTTTTGCATCATCAGTTTTTGACCTTAACTTTAAACTAATGTGAACCAAAAATTTGTCCTAAACTCATCTGCAGAACCACCTCTAAATGAGACAAAAAGAAAAAAAAGAGGTTTTGGATTGGCCCAGTAGACATGTGCACAAAATGCTGTTGTGATTGTCTGGGTTAAACAGAATAACAAGCTGTCAAATGTGTCATAAAAGAAAATAATAAACCCAAAGTTTGAGTTCCTGAAAATACTCGTACTATATTAAAACAACTGATGCCAGAAATGAGAGGCTGAAATTCTACCAAAGTCATATAAAAGTCTAATTTCCAGTTACAGCTTGTATCAATAGTGTAGGTACCTGATCTGCTCAGGTCGCTGCCCCTGCTTATGATGTTACAATATGGCAATAACACTCTGATAAACTAAAACACACAAACACCTATTAAATAAGAATCATATCTCTGCCCTAACTAGTGGTTAGAGGATAAAGCTTGGAATCCTGAGGTTCTGTGATCGAGTCCCACTCCCACAGACTGTCACTCTGGGTCTCTGAGCAAGACTCTTAACCCCACACTGCTTCCTGGGCACTGCACGATGGCAGCCCACTGCTCACCAAGGGGATTGGTTCAATGCAGAGGTAAATTTCTCCAATGTTAGATCAATAAAATTCAACTATTATTATTTCTGGGGTCTCAACATATCATTAACTATATTTGCTGCAATTGTACACTTCCTTTGGCGACCTAATGTAGCTGAAATTAGAATACAATCATTCCGAGTCTTGAGGTCAGTACTGCGTTTGAAGGCAAACTGAGTTTTGTTGTCTAACAAGGTGGTACATTCATTACTTCTTCAAATTAAAATTTGAGGGCAGAGGAGGACAAATTAAACATCTTAAAATGACGTCTATGGACATTTTGGACAAAAAAATGAGGTTATTCTACTTGCAGAAATTTGACAGTTGTTGACATGAAGTTAAAAGTCTTGTACCTATATTTGGGTAACTCATCGCTAAACTAAAAGACACTAATCTTTTAGCTTCTGAGCTAGCCTTTATACCAAGGCCTTGCAGTTACTTCATTCACCACAAACAGATCATTTCAGTTTTGTTGTTCCTCAAGTAAAACATCCTCGATCATTAGACACACTAACACTACAGATGCTCCCAACTCTGCACACGGATGCTGCATTGTGTTATTATTTCTGTCTGGACCAACCACAATGTTTTAATACATCATGGCAATGTTCAGCCAATCATATAGTGTAATGTCACTTGCATGTGCAGGGCATAAGCAGATCTGACCAACTAAGCAGATACCTACACCTGCAGTGTAAGCTGCCAATGGAGGTCCGTTAGTAAACTGGGAGATGTTTGCTTTGTCACATATGACAATGTTGGATAGCTTTTTCCTTGAGGTAAATTATTTTAAATCTTTACGTTTGCTTCACATTTTTCTTATCGATATATAATATTTAAAAAGCAAAATAAAACTTTAAGATGCCAAATAAATTCCATCATTGCATTCACCTTTCTTCCTAAAGACTTAGAGGTACAGCTGAAAACCATAATGGGTTCTGCATGTGCTACTAATCCCTGTTCTGACATGCTTAATCCAAAGTAGGGTCGTGAGGGGTGCTGGTGCCTATCTCCAGCTGTCTACGGGCGAGAGGCGGGGTATACCCTGGACAGGTCGCCAGTGTTTAATGAAACATCTGCGTTTATTTTAAGTGTCATTTTAGCCCAAATGTGAGCTAGACTTTCTTCTATGAGGTGCAGAAATAAAAATATCAGAAAATCCGTAAAAAGATCACATTTGGTCACCACTTTGTGTACCTCTGGTTGGATTGTGTTCCTGTCTCAATGAAGGCTCATCTTTTTTCATACAGCTGTGTCTTTTGTGTTGCAGTGCCATCTTTTTGGGGGCTGGTAAACTCTGCCTGGAACCTGTGCTCCGTTGGGAAGAGGCAGTCGCCAGTCAACATTGAAACCAGTCACATGATCTTCGACCCCTTCCTTACCCCTATAAAGCTGAACACAGGCGGACGCAAGGTAAGCACATGAATTCGAAGCAGAGCGCTATCTCTGCTGTCCGTTTGATAAATGCTCTTCCTTCGGCTGCTGGTGCCCTGCGTTATTTGTCCTTTTAGATGTGGTTCTACGATGTTCTCATGCCATTGTTGCAGTTGCTGTTGATTCTTTCTGAGGCTCTGATTGTGTGAGCTTTTTGTCCAAACAAAATTTTTAACACATTTACCTATTTAAGAGAAGACAGTTGTGATCTGGTTGAAGAAAAGCTTAAAGTTGATCCTTAGGGCTTTGCAGATGAAATCCTGCAGCCTAACAGCAGATTAGTTGAGCATAGTGTGTCTTATTCTCTCCTACACAGTGAAGCTCCAAAGACAGAAAACTGTTCCATTGTGGGCCATATGACAGCAGCTAATTGGGAGCCTCCACAGATGGGCTGCCTTCAAATGTGCACACTTGCATGCTGAGATTAATGTTAAGAGTGGTTTATGTTTGTATTCTAGCTCAGATTTAGCCCTGAGCAACAATAGAATTTATTAAACACATTGCAGATAGCCGCCCATTGCAAGTTGCAGCTGGAAGCTTGCTTCATTTAACAGATCTTAGAACAGACTCTAGAAGAATCTTTGGGCTGCAGTTTGTCAATTTTTAGTCTCAATAAGGAAGTTTGAATTCTAACATTTTATTTGAGATAGAAACTGTGGTTAGAACAGAAAACTTTGAGTTTTTCATTGTATGAGAGGGGAAAAAGTGCTCCATCCCTCTGAAAGAAAGCAACGACCCTGTGTTGCATCCAGAGTTACACTTTTAAAATGTTCTGATTGCATGAGGACAGGTGTGACTGAGAGCAAAGGCAAATGTACTATTTACATCTCAATATAACCACTTTGGCCTCATCAGATTAGATAATTTGATGACTTTTTTCTGTATCTCAGCAGTGAGCAGCATCTTGTGAGCTATTTGAATGTGTAATAATGTCTCTGAAGAGGCCTGGCAGCAGGGGTGTGACATTTATAAAGTTCATGCCAGTTGCTATTCGAAATCACCGAAAAAAAGAAAAAAACAAGTTAAAATGAAAAATAAATTGATTTAAAATTGGGTATGCTTGTTGCTTGAGTAGTGTATGTGTTGGTACATTATAAAATAGGTATACAACCTTATAGTTCAGTCTTTTTTTCTTCTCATCACTCTTTTTGAAAAGATGACCATGAAGCCCAGAAGAACCATATTTAACACAATTTAAGGATGGAAATACCATTGAAATGAATGACCCCTCAGGTTTGGCTCTCCTAACCTCCACTCTTCTTTATTCCACTAACCTGTGAAGCTTTGTGTTCCTAATGTGGTTGACTTCCAAACCAACATTCTCACATGTAAACAAACATCTTGTAGAATAAATGAAGTTAAAACTTGTTGAAATATATGTATTGTTTTTATGCTAACATCTTCAAACCTCCAAAACAAACCTTGCCTTGTTTGCTTGGAGGTGAAAAACCAGACCGGTCAAAGATACATCTTGTTTGTTTATGTCAGACTCTCCTCTGGAATAAAGAAGTGCCAGATTTAAAAAGAATATTTGGATATTATCAAAGGTGTGAAATAAATACTTATTACTGTCTCATTGTTTTTCTACATATTGATAAGTACATGACGTAACAGCGATAACAAAACAGAGGTAAAATCGAGCTTGAAGAGAATCTGGAATTTGGAGCCAGGGTGGTTTAAAGAATAACACAGCGAAATGAATGAAGAAAGGCAACTGGAAAACAATGCAAACGATGAAATAGAAACTCACCCTGTATTAAATTGTAAATCTGCATGTTGATTATGTTTTAAGTTCTATTTCAACTTTGATGCAATTTTCAGCTTGTGGACACTAGAGCTTTAAAAGTAAGCATCTGCTTATGCAGTCTTTCTGCTCAGTTCAATTTATATTATCCTGTCTGAAAATGTAATTTAAAAACATTATCAGACCAACTCAGTATTATTTATCTTCTCACTACCAAAGCAGTGAACAAAATAAAAAAAAATGTCTCTGCATAGTATTGTTTTTTTTTTTTTAAGTAGAGTTTTTTAGAGTTTTTTTCCATCCATTATTTGACAAGCTTTATCCCAAGTGGGGTCGCGAGGGGTGCTGGTGACTATCTCCAGCTGTCAACGGGCGAGAGGCGGGGTGCACCCTGGACAGGTCGCCAGTCCATCGGAGGGCAACACAGAGACAAACAGGACACACGGCCATTCACACACACTCACACCTAAGGAGAATTTAGAGAAGCCAATTCACCTAACAGTCATGATTTTGGACTGTAGGAGGAAGCTGCAGTACCTGGAGAGAACCCACGCATGCTCAGGGAGAACATGCAAACTCCAGGCAGAAAGTCCCCTGACTGGGAATCGAACCCGAAAACCTTCTTGTTGCAAGGCAGCAGTGCTATCTTGCATTGTTCTTTGGCAAAAAAAAAAAAAAATCATATTACGTTTTTACTTGTAGTACCTCTACCGTATTTTCACGACCATAAGGCGCACCGTACTAAAAGGCGCAGTCTCAGTTATGTGTGCCATTACTGTATTTAAAACACACATAAGGCGCACCGGATTATAGGGCGTGGGTTTTATATACAGGTACATGTCCTCTACTACGTTTAAATACCTCTACTGCGTATTTAAAAATACAGCGGGGGCAAAACTGAGTATGTTTGTGCTTTATTCATGTATTTATTACAAAGTATTAATCAAACCCATCAAAGGCATCATCCTCTGTTTCTGAATTAAACAGCTGCGCTAAATCAGACATGCTGGGCGGCTCCTCGGAAATGATGCCGGCTTTTGCGAAAGCTCGAACAACAGTGCCAGCAGACACGTTAGTCCAAGCATCTACAATCCATCCGCAAACTGTGGCGTAACTTGCCCGGCGCTGCCTTCCACTTTTCGTGAAACTGTGGTCTCCGTCTGTCATCCATAGCTCCCACGCCGCTCGCAACCTTACTTTGAACGGCCGCTTCACACCGATGTCGAGCGGTGGAAGTTCCTATGTCAGACCCCCCGGAATAACAGCAAGCACAGCGTTCATTTGTTTCACCATGTTTTTCACATTCCTGTGAGATGGGCACGCATGGAGTCACAGATTAACAGCGATGGTGATGCGTGGAAAAAACCACCTGGTCTCCTTACATACACCTCCCTCAGCCACGCTTTCATCATCTCCTCATCCATCCAGCCTTTTTCATTTGCCTTAATAACGACTCCAGCTGGAAAAGTCTCTTTAGGCAAAGTCGTTCTCTTAAAAATCACCATAGGCTGCAGTTTCTGTCCACGCCCACACTTCCCCCTTTAACGTTCTCATGGTGGTCTCAACAACGTCCGCAGTAACAACACACATAGGGCGCACAGCACTATAGGGCACGCCGCACATTTTGAGGGGAAAAAAAGACGTTTATATGCGCCTTATAGTCACGAAATACAGTACTTTGAACTTTCACTTAAGTAAAGGAATTGGTACTTGCACTTTTTACCAGAGTCTTTTTTGCAGAGGTTTCTAGATATCTAGACCTTCCCGAGCACCTTTGTTACCTTAGCATATTGTGTGCTCTAATTTGCAGTATTTCGAGAAAAAAAAAAAAGTGGTTAAAAAAAACTTTGGGACATTGAAAGTACTTTATTTTATAAAGTTAAATCTTTATTACCTTGATGGTACTCTGGATTTATTTTAAATGCTTGTGTAAATTCCCAGTCATCTGAATCATGGCTAACATCTATTTTCAACCTGTTACAGAATCTGTTTATATTACTTTACATAATCCATACACAGTGTGATTACCAATAGATCATTTATGTACTATATACAGTAGAATAATGTGAGAAATCTATATTTTTTTTAAAATGACTTAGGGTTTTAATACATTATTTTCATTTTTGCACCTTTTACTTATCCATATTTAAATTGGGGATCGTTCTTAAATTTTTTTTACAGGAACTACAAAACAGTTGTTGTGGCCAGAGGTTAAGTTTCCTTTGTTGGTGCAGTGGTGAAATTTACAAGTACTGGAGTTTTACAAATATAGGTTCTTTAGTAGGTAATTATTTTAAAAGGCAAAACTGAATAATTTTTTTGAAACAGCATTTCATTTTTAGATGAAAAAAAAAAATGTCACAAGTACTTCCACAAAACAAACCACAGTAATTTATTTACTTGACCTGTCATTGGTCCCACAATCCTGAGATGACTTGTGTTGTGAATTGCCGTTATATTATTAAACTGAATTGAATTGAAAACTGCATAATTATGGGTCAGTTGTAATAATGAATTGGAGTGTTTAACTGTTCTGGTGAATTACTTGTACAGTTTAGTTTCCATTCAGCTCATTTTTATGATTATTAGAGGTCAAACAAATTCCAGTTCATGCCACAAAAGGCTAAACAGTCTCATAGATAAACTGCTAAACACACAAGCACCAAACCCTCAAGTACAACAAAAAAGACTGAATAAGAGAAATGGTTAAAAAACTTGAAAAGATTGACACCAAAATAATTGCAAAATGAGAAAACTGCTAAACAAAAATGCTGCTATTACTGATAACAGAGTTAGTTTAAAAAATAATCTTTTAAAATACTACCAAATTGAAGTTCCCTAGATCTCAATGGGGAGTTGACAACCTTATCAGGTAGCACTAGACTCTTAGCAAAGACAAGGTTGTATAACTTCATAAGTATGCTGATTGTAACAGACTATCAGTTCTAACATTAACACTTCAACAGCAATTCCCTCCAACTTAATTAATGTCTTCACTGTGGCTCTGGTTTAACCTGACTAGTAACTGACTTTCCTCAGTAGTCTTAAACATTTCTGTTTTTAAAGCAAGCAGTTTTTAAACAGTTTGCATCTTTTTTTTTTCTTACCTGCAATTGTTTTTTGGTACCTGCAGCATTTTTCATTTTCCTCCTGTCTATTTGTTGTTATTGCTGCATTTTTCTTTTGCAGCATTTTTTTTCACCCTTCTACCTTCTGGGATTGCAGCATTTTTTTTTTGCAATTTATTCATTTTTGGTTCCCACTTAGTTTTTGTATTTGTCTGTTTTAGATATATTTAAGAGTAATGCTAGTAGCTTTGTAGGCCATTTGTGGGATATTCAGCCATTTTCACCTTGTCAGCCAACCTACTAATTACTGTTTGAAGTATAATTAGTGTTGGCTTAAATATTCCAAGTGTTAATTTGATAATTAATTGGCCGTTACATTATCCAGGTTGATTAAGTCACACTGCGGCAAATGTTCTCACTGTACCCAAGTTACTTCTGTTAGTACTGTAGTGTTAAATTCATACTGGAAATGCTTTAAAAATGCCACTAATATCCACAGCACAATACTTACCGAATATGTGCAGCTTCTTCCTGTGTTGAATAATGAACGGGCATTCTTGCATGGCTGTGGTGTGGAGAGCTTGAGAAATTATATTAATCTGTCATTGAAAGACGACACATGCTCTTTTTCTTCTGGATAAGCATGATGATGGCCTGTGACTGATTCCTGATTGCATCCAGCAGACTGACATCTGTATCATGACATATTACTGGGTGTCATTACCATAAATTACTTGGACTTCTGTTTTTATCCGATCTCTAACTAAGACAATCTGGGGCCCTGTTAAAAAGATATTGTTTTTTTTTAGTGGTCAGCATCAACAGAGTTATGCTGCAATTCACTTTGAAGAATGTTTGAAACAACAGCTGAAGGTCATCTGTAAAATATTCATGCAGGTTGTAACATGCTTCTTGCTCATGATGGCTTATTAGGTATCATTTTTTTATGGAGGAGCCATGTCAACTGATCCATTATTTCACCACACATAATTCGAAACCCTATTATTTATTGCTGTCCAGTGGTGCTGAATCACAGTAGCCTTGAAGAATGACAACTGTGAGTTGCACCTAAACATACAAAAGACCAACTATCACACCTTGCATCAAACATTTCCTGGGTCTGAAAAGCCATTTCATGCTGTGTCCTCCTTCCTTTTTTTTTTTTTTCTTTATGTCTCGCTCCTCTCTCTGCAGTGGCCTAAATGTAATCTGTTGTGTCTCCATCTCTCTGAGCACCTGAGCTGTCAGCCGGCGAACACGAAGCCGGCTTCACCTTGTCAGTGCTGATTCATCTCTGCTCTGTCTCTGGCTGTTTGGCAGCCAGTCAGCCTTGGCCAAACATGCTACGGAGACCGGTAAAGAGCTTCCGCTCAGGCTCGCCGTGGCTCTTCTTGCCACTTCGACACAGGGAGGACTTAAGCCCACTTTCTGCTCCAGGGGGGGATGTTGAAGGAAAGATTAACCCTCCCCAGCCCCCTTCCCGTCATGTGCCAATACACAACACAATCATGACTACTGCTCAGGGAAGATGAACACTGTTTTTAATAGATTTTTGTGCAGCTCTGTATTAGGGCTAATGAACAGTTAAAGGGAATTAAATTGACCTCCAAAGAGAAATTTTAATTAACGACATGGAGAATCGCAAGGCTCAGTTCGATGGATTGAAGAAATCATAGTTATTAAAAAGCCACTATTAATTGAATATTTACTCCGCCATAGATGAGCTGCAATTACTTGAAGAGATTTTAATGAATTTAATTACTCTGAAGCCTCAGCGGTGGAAAGTCGAGTTTGGTCCTTTTTAACCGCTGAGTTTCCTTTAAATCTGAATGCTTGTGAAATCAGATTAAGGTTGTTTGTTCTTCTTTTCATACTTTATTGGATTTTTACAAGAATCTGTAGGTAATTCTCCAGGCTTGGTCAAAGATGTTAAGAGGAGTCTGCAACACCTTTATTTATAGTTAAAACTTCATGTACATTCATGCAGAATGCTATTCTCAAAGCTCCCTGTCTTGTTAGAAATATTCTTCCGCTTGCCTTGATCAACCAGATGTTTATATCTCACAACCAGACAGTTTTATTCGATGCCTCTCTGCACTATTGTCAGCAGTGAGTCTGATTCATTACCGGTATTGTCAAGTTCAACGGCAAATGGTGGGCTCTTCAAAAAACAGCTGTGGTGTTAAACTGAGGGAACTTCTTTTGTTTTCTCACTTGTCAAGAGCAACAGAAACCGACTCATCGGCTGCTGGAGCTCCTTCTGTTCACTCCTCTAATATCCTGATGACTCGTATGATATTGTGACATCGTGTGAGGATATGCATAGGATAGAGACTGTTGACAGGCCTGCTCCTTGCTGATTCAGAGCTTCTGCAGTCGTTTATAACCACTGTCTTGGTTGCTGCATAGCTCATGGAATATGTTATGGTAGTCATTATTATATTATAGATAGATTGATAGATCGATTATGATGTAATATATAAGTAAGATTACGTATAAGTAAATATGATTCTGGTAATTTAAGGGTTGGTTAAAAACTCTCCTTCCTACTTTGAGATTGCCGTGGCCCTGTTTGAACAATACCTTGCTGTAACACTTAAAACTTTTCTTGCTTCCAAGCTGAGAATGGAAAACTAATTTGGATACAGTATATAGCTACTCACATCCTAGCAACATCCCTGACTCTGAAGACTTTCCTTTTAAGAGCCTCCATTTAAGATGTTGAAAAACACAGTTGAAGCCTACAAACGCAAAGCCTTTTAAGTGATGTACACTATATGCAATATGGAACATTGCATTTACTCAACGATATGTGAAATGACATGACTTAATTTACCGTAACTCCCCAGCAGGATTTCTCCTGTAAAAACATGAGAGACGTTATGAACTCATTTTCACTCATAATTCATTTATTTTCCGTTGTGGCAACCAAACCCATTATATGACCCTTAGAGGCTTGCGCACGTCAACCTTGGACTAACCACTGAAATTAACCGCTACGTGACTCTAAGCTCGCAAACACTCATTTAGCCCTGCAAATTTTCCACTGCTAGAAAATCTACTGTTACAATATATATTTGAAGCCTGATGATACTAGATATTTACCAAAAAGACGTGTCTGTAAACCATATAATCCATATTACATAATATAATATACAGTTTGTACAGAAAAATAATAGACAGTATTTTGTGCTGTAAGTTTTGGCTTTGTTGCAGTACCTTCATTTCTTTTATAGTGGATGGGGAAGACAAAGGAAGTGTATCTTTTGGGGAATGTTTTAATCCAGTTTACTAATGCCAGCACCCTTATAATCAGATTTTATGATTGTTATCCTGTGACAGCCTTCTGTCACACTCTAAAGCTCTGTGAAAAATTTTATATTTTTAATTTTCTAAATGAGTTGCACATTGCAAATATTTTCATTAGCCTGACATTAAGTTAGCTTTTTGCAGTGCACATATTTAGTTGACTTTGTCAGTTTGTTATAGTTTGCTTAAAATGCAATTGATTCATTTCTTTGAGTTGCCACTTTCCTTTGGATCTACGTATTTCAGGGCTGCAATAAGCTCCAGCTTTCTTCTCAATTGGTCGTTGCAGGCTAATCAGCAGGTCACACCATTTGTTGAAATGGGAAGGGAAATGTATTTATTACTGGTTTGGATAGTTTTTGTTTTGGGTAGTTTTGTTAATTTGTTAAATGTAAAAAGTACTAAGTGTATGGCCAGTATTTATCTGTTTAATTAAGTTTGTTTGTTAGTTTGTCAGTCAGTTATCCAACTTGTGTGTCAACAGTGGTCTGATCAGTCAATCTTTAAGTTTCCCTCATGTCTTGTTTGATAGGTCACTATGTGCTTAAGTTCTTTATGTTAGTACCTGAATTGAAGTCTGTTTTGTTGACCTCTGTTTTTGGGCCCAGTTGATCATTTTTGAACAATTTTTTGATATAAATTAACACCTTTTTTGTGCAAATCAACATACCATATGGAAATGTTTTACTTGATTTTAAAAAGCAATGTGACAAAGGATGCTCTCATTATCTTGCTTTGTCAGACATATGCCGTTATAAAGATAGGACTATCCCTGCAGCTTCTAAAATGGACTTCCTGTTAACAAACGCTGTCAAATGACTTGTCAAAATTGAAAGGGATGGAAGATATGGACAGCACCCCCATAGGTAGTACTGGCAGTCCTGAGATTAAAATCAGTTCTGCAATGCTTTGACGTGGAGATAAGCATGGATGTCAAAGGAGCATCTCCCCAGGTTGTAACCAGCCACAACTGAGGTAAAATAATTTGTTTTCCAGTTTGCACAGATCTCACCACCTGTCCTTCATCGCATTAAAAAAAATATTGTTTTATTTATTACAATTTTTTGTTAGATGCTGAATATAACAAACAGAAACTTTCTGATTATCAGTTTTAGAAGAAAAAAAAAGAGGAAAAACTGTCTATGAAAAGGCAAAAAAACAAAGTGTTGGAGGTGCATTTTAATAAATTTTGCTTCACACTAAATTGAGGTAATTCTTTAGTGAAATATACTAGGTTTTAAGTCCAACAAAGTTCTGGGGAAAATTTCTTCTTCTAAGGATATTATGTGTCACTGATATATGTGTGTCACGGATTTTGTCCTATATTGAATAGCCTACAAATATTTAAATTATAACTTTAAATATTTTTCTGTTGTGCTTTTTTTTAAGCTTCTGTATGTCTGAATGTTAATGAACATATCTAATGCTGCAGTTTGATATAAACATACAAGATTAGACGCAAACTTATTAGAAAGACTGCACAGGAATAACTTCTAATATACCCAGCTTTTGAACACAGATTTAAAAGTTAAGAGTTAGAGCAGCAAGAACTATAGGGGTTTTGAGACATTTCTGTAAGCTTTAAATTTGTCCTGTGTTTACTCTTATAGACTCCATACAGTAATTTGGTGTTGCCCCAACGGCGCAGAGCAGTGATCAAGCCTGGAAAGACATTATTAAACAAAGCTAGTTTTATGTTTATGTCCCTTTATTTTATTTTTATTTTTTTGTTTCTTTGTTTTTCTAGGCCTGGAAGCAATTAGCCACCATCAAAAAATGTTTTGTTTGTGTTTTGTTCCATCTCAAGCAGATGTTTAAAAAGGAAATGACAAATCTGTCTTTTAATACTTCACTATTCCCATGTATTTCGTTTAATTTATGCTTTTTATTTCTTACAACCTCAATATTTATATTAAACATATTGTATTTTTTTTTTTTACCAAAAATGATTTGAAAATCTTATTCTTTCAAATTCTGCTTTTGATGCATAAACTTAGTGACAAGGTTGCTTGTTCCCTCCTGTCAAGTACAAATGTTAGCTCGTGGACATGGAAGAGTCAAAGGCCTGATTAGTCTGCCAACAAAAGCTTATGTCAGCAGCAAAAGCTTGAGAGTGAATTACAATAAGGCAAATATTCAATTATGCAAATTAATATTCAAATTACATAGACACAATGATGTTATTCTAAATCTGTGAAATTAATGCAGTGTTACAGAAGAGCAGGTCTCCAACAGATGACATCACGGACTGGTGGCTTGCGCTTACATTTTATAATTTCCTCTGAGACACATGGTCCTTGGATGCTTCACGTGTCTCCCCTTTCACAGT
>NW_015150791.1:171229-188607 GCF_000732505.1 Cyprinodon variegatus
TCTGTAGATATATATGTAAAAATACTTCCCATGTATTTTTTTCTTTTGTGTGCATTTAGGATGTTTCTCCCTTCTGGAGTTGGCTTAGCATTTGTTCCTGTTTGCTCAGCTCAGTTACTGGTACAGGATTAGAGGAGCCTGCTCTCTCTGCTTGTGCTCTGGGGGTATTAAAGCAGTGGAGAGAGATAGTGAACGCATACAAGGTGTTAAATGTGCACAGCAGGACGTGCCAAGATGACTCACATAGCAGTAGCAGTTGGTCATACTCCACTGTTATCCTGCAATCCTCTTGCATAAACGCGCAGGCGGACAAAGGTGTGTTTAACAGAGCTCAATCTTTGTTATGCAGAAAACTATGACTGGAAACAGAAAATAAGGATGAATGGATCTCCACAAAAGCCAGCATGATTAGAACCCATCTTGTTAAGATTATATAAGGTAATTTCTCCAACTTTCAGCAGGAAAAGACAAACCCCAGGGTGTTTATTATCTAATTAAGCATCACCTGACCATATTTTATGGAAAGGAAAGAAAATTATTCTGTCCCAGAATTCCTTGCAGCTGCTATTATGGCACTAATTTGTTTCCCTGCAGTCAATGAGAAACTTGTTAAATTTATGAGAACAGGGCTCAATGTGAGCAGCTACAATAGCATGCACCTCTGTCTATGTTTTTCTCTTCATTTAATAAGATAATAATTTTGCAAGTCAATCAATTCATCAATCAGTTTTGAGTTTGGCTCAAAAAGGTAACAAACCATTGCCATTTTTGTATTCTAAAACATGAAACACTTTGCAAGTTTGCTCTTATTTTGTAATCTCATGGCAAAGGAAGCATCTTGATCAAATGATAGAAAGAACTAAAAGATGGTGATGTTGAGAAGTAATTCTATATTTTCACATTTAATATGGTGTAATGTCACAAACCATTTTTCTCTCTTGTTTACAAGTCTAAAGTGAACAAGCTAAGCTGGCCACATTAGCATGTATAACCATTTGAGCATCTGCCAATCATGGCTTAGCTCCTCCCTGCCCAGAGAAAGATCAGTAGTGTAGGCACTTCATACGATTCTGCTCCTACAATACAGAGATAATAGTAGATATCTTGCTAACAGCCACATAAAGTAAAACGTTAGGTCATCTCTAGACTTTTTTACCCCAAAGGTAAAGTGGTGGAGTGGAGGTTGGGGAGTCGCTTGCCCCACATTTTGTTTTGGTCTTTACGTAGTGGTGAAGTTTGATTCCTTTCAGATCCCTAGAAAATAAAATCTAATGCCCTGTCTTTTGTGCTGACTCTAGTCAGCGTGTGTAGAATGCTCTTTCAGCTGTGTCTCTCTGGGATTTTGCTTTTGTATCATGATAAGGCCAGTCAAACGATTCATTTTTTAAACCATAATTATTCTAAGAAGCTTCATATGTTAAATGCAGTTATTCTTGGTTTCAATTGTATGTCTAAAATCAGTTAAACATCAGCCAAATGGCTGCAAACTACCCTCCAACTCCCAGCAAAATCCCCTCCAACTTCTAGCTGCTGGAGTGACCCCCTCCTTCTCCTGAGCATGCATATTTTTTTACTCTGACTCAATCCTTTCCCTGAATTACAGGGTCTGACCAGGAGAGGCCACTTCTCTTTAGATCTTTATGTCCACAAATCATGACAGAAAGAAGATTTTATTACAAAGATGGATGTTTTGATGAAATAAAAAAATATTAAGCTAAAAAAATAAGTCTGATTCCAGCTACTGTATCAAAGTGAAACTCAAGAGCATCCCTGCCTCGAGGATTAGAAATCAGCCATCTTAGTGTTTTGTTCACAGCTGATGGCAGGGCAAAGAGAAGATGAATAAATAGATCCAGGCCTCTTTTCCAGTGATGTTGTTTTTGTCGTTTCTCACTGTGAAGACAGCTGAGAATAAAGATGAAGCTCTGGAATAATTTATTATATATAGTGAAATTTTCACCAACAATACAATCATAAGATCCAAGGTGCATCCTGCTAAAAGGAGCTATTTATTTTTGGTCCTCCGGATCAAAAATAAACAGTTGGGTGAGCTCTAAATATATCCCACTGGATAAAAACCCTAAATCATGCTCCTTGTGTTAATCAAATGACCTCTCCGACTTAAATTCCATATTAGGAGCTGATAATGGAAAAGTAATCCTTTAACCTACTTTCTTTTTTGTTTTTATTTGTACAATTGGAAGATTAATATACTCTTAAATTAAATATTATTGCAGTGTTGAATATGGATTCGATTCAACTCCAATTTCTTTTTTTAGGTTTATGAAGATTTTCTTCTATCAATCTGTTTTTATAATTTGTATTTATTCTTTTTTGTTTGTCATGTTTTACAATAAGCTCTGGGAACTGAAGTCTCAGAGCTATACAATAACCCAACAGATTGGCTTTCACAAGCAGGCCATTATGGTTGTTGTCATAAGGTTATCCTTTATAGTTATAAATGAAATTTCATTGAAAATGGTTTTAGGGATTAAATCATATAAAACGGACACAGATGGAAAGGGAAGTGAGAAAGGGGAAGGGGTTAAAATTTAAGGTGAGAGAGAAAGAGATAGAGATAAAAAAAAAAGTGGAAAGAAAAGAGTTAAAAAATACAACAAAACAGTAAAATAAACAACACTGAAGAAAATCAGTAATTTCTAGAAGACTGCTTCCTAACCTGCATGAGTCAAGAGGGAAAGTAAACAGAGAATGTGTGTGGAAAGCAAAGCCTATATGGTTATTTCACAATATTATTTGGGATTTTGTGTTGTTGTGTATCCGTGAACACCTGGAACATAATGACTCTGGTATGTATCCATGAGCAAGCTTGTGTATGATGGATTTATAAGGCTTCTTCAAAAGAAAATTGAAAGAAGAATATGCTCAATAGCAGGTGTGGGTGCCCCCTGACTCACCCTGCAGGGCCCATGATCAATAAAGTGGTGACCAGATCAACAGATATCCAAAGGAAAACCAGATCACTGAGACACAAAGAGGGCAGACATAGGGATGGCCACACCTACCATAGAAGGGCACACGAGAGCACCCGGGTCCCCACAGAGGCCAAACCTCTCTGGGGTTGGGTTGATTGTACTAAATTTTCTAAATAATTATTTTTTAAGGTTTAAAGAAGTGTGAAACACAATAGTATCCTGTGCAGTTCTAATCATGTCCATGACAAGTGTATAAAAATATAATCTTCTATTGAGTTTTTATATCTTTACTATCTATTTTTGCCACTCAGTATAAAACATGCATTGTAAAATAATTACAGATAGCGAAAACAGTCAGCAGTAGTTCTTATTTAGTTTACTTTTAATTATGTAGTCTACTTATAGGGTATGACATGACAATGAAGAGTTCAGTTTCACTTCATCAAAATTCTTTATAATTTTTCTCAGGCAGGTAACTATATTAGATTTACCTTACTTTGGTATTTTGGGGCATCATGTATTAAGGAAGGAAAAAGTAAAATTCAACACTGCTGAGAAGAATATCTCTGTCTCAATTTGATATTGCTCAACAGCAGCTTCACGGTGTAGACAGTGAATCGAATCCTTTCATTTTCAAGCACAACTATATGTTATCTTTAATTTGACTAGGATTTTATTTCCTATGAACTTTCAGCACTCTGAACAGTGTATCTTTATCATCTCCAGACACCACATGCAACAGCGTTGCTAATCTATTTTCTTTGTTTCATAGACTAAAATGCAATTTTTTTCACTTAACACAAATTGATTCAAAAGGAATAGGACATGCATATTTAAATCTAAAACAAAGAACAAAACACTTTTTTATCAGTCACATCTAAAAACTTTCTTACTTTCCTTACCCGGTATTTACTCTGTGATTTTGCTTCCAAATACCTTCTGTGAGACAGAATCCTATAATCTCTCCAAGTCAGGTTATGATAAATGGTGGAATCAATCTGCCGCCTGCCAGGACTCTTTAGGAATCTTTGTTGCTTATGAAGACTGATTATTTAACCTAACGGGGTTACTAGACTTCTGAGGAAATCACAAGCGGTGAGAGGGTGACAAGTCCATCACACAAACGGTATCTGAATAAAACTGGAATGCACATTCTTGAGTGAGTAAACCTTAAATTGCATTTATAGTAGGAGTTCTTATGGCCCGCTTGAATAGAAAAGAATTATAACTCCCCATGTTACTCAATGTCGATTGTTAAACAAGACAAAAAAAAAACTAACAGAACTCCATTCTCTTATTCTGCGTGCTTTAGATGCTACTTTAATTTAGTAATAAGCCAAAGCTGCTATTTACTGTCTACAGTGAGAAAATTCTTTACTTTGCAACACAACAGAATTATGCCATTTTAAAAAAAAATTCTTAACAATGCCTAAAAGAATATGGTAAGGGTTTTCATCTGGACTTTAAGATCAGCAGATACTAGCCTGGTGTCATTTTTCTAAAGGAAGTTAGTTAAACTTCTACTGTAGCACTAAACAATAAGTAAATTCAATCAATTGACAATAGGCCAAGTAGTCCTTTTTAGTATTTGACCATACAGTTAGGTAAGTGCACACAAAAAAAGTCTAAATTCAAAGAAGCAAATTTGTTTTATACAAACAATTTCCTTCTTCACATGCATTTAAGAGCTTTAAAATCAATCTTGAAAGTACTCCTTTCAACACCCTTCCCAGCACATAAACATGAAAGTAGTATTGACTTTCTTCATCACTTTGTTATATTCCTGTATATTAGCCCTTTGGTGGATTTTTCACATGTCCAGATTGTCCCCCTGTTAATGCCCGCAGACTGGGAGGATACATCTTCTTTTTGCTCCAGAACTCTAAACCTCAACCATTCTCTACTAGTGCTGCTTCTCTCATATAGTTCCACTATTAAATCTTTAGACCTTGAAGAAGATTCAGTAAACAGTTGTTGAAAGTTACTTCCTGTAATTGACTTTAACCTCCAAACCACAAGGAGCAAATATAAAAGGTCTTTCTTTTTGACCCCGCGATCTGCCATCTTGAACCTTTTACAGATTTTCCCAACAGATCTACACTCCTCACAGTTTTACAAAATAGAAGATGTTTTGCCGGAAGAGTGCACAGAAATCCCTAGTGTCTTCATGTCGAGGATGGTGTTACTAAATATTGACCATGCAGGATACCTAAGCCACAAAATTTAGTGACTCCGAAGCAATAACATATTGCAGTCTAAAATATTTATGAATATCTTGGAGGGTTCTTTTTTTCCCTTAAGGAATCCATTTTTGGAGGATTTTTTCTGGGCAGGATAAATCTCTCCAGGGATGCCCAACATCCAATATATAAAGCTAAAGTAAAAAAAAAAAAAAAGGAGTTAAATAACTCTCCTGGAAAGTAAGTAAATATTTATTTGCTCCCTAACAGATTTCTTTTGATTTGAATTTTTTTCTTCAAAAATGTTTCTTATATTCAAACTTATTATTAAAATTAAATATAACCAAATTTTTACACAAAAATAAGGTGACCACATTTTTTTAAATCAAATGTGGTTATATTCCCGGCTTGTAGATCCAAAGAAACACATCTTATTAAGATAAGGTTAGGAAACTGGGACAAGAATGGTTTCATTTATTCATTATCTATTTATCATTTATTGAATTTATTTTTACATAAAAACAACTAAATCAAATGTAAAAGCAAAAGTGTGCCTCTCCACTCTATGAATCTTTCCTAAGATGATCAAAATAAATAAATCAATAGTGTTATCAATAGAAAAGTAGAACTGTGTCTCTGGTTTGGGGGAAAGGCGCGGGGTGGGAGTGGAGGGATCAAGGTGGTTACCATGGCATTCCAATTTTGTGGGCCACAGAGGCGTCTGCCACCCTCTAAGAGGAGGGTGACATGAGGAAAAAAAAAAGCAGAAAAATAAATACAAACATTTATACAACATTAAACTTATGCTGGTGGTTGTCTGTGGAGACAGTTCCCCTACCTCTACAAAAAAGTGCCGCAAAAATTAATTCTGTTCACATCTACATGCCTATGAGATTTAGGTTTTCTGTGTTAACATGGATCAAAAATAAGAAGCGCCAAAAGCCTGCAGGTAAAGCAGGATATATGTTTATTACTGTCAACTGACAGAATTCGGGGCCTGTGAATCTCATAGGAGCCGAATAATTTCTCCTACTAATGGGCTGAATGCACTGCTCCACAGAGCCAGCTGCTTTGTTTTTACTGTCTTTCATTACTGGACAAGCTGAATAATCCAGGTGTGTCTGGTTGGATATTGGGTTCTTTTCTTTCTAGCTCTCATCTTACTCTTGCCTGCTCTCTGTATACAGAGACATGATACAATCACAATCCTTTCCAAAACATTAGAATCTACAACATGAATACTTAAAAGAAATATATATATACACTCACCAGCCACTTTATTAGGTACCCCATGCTAGTAACGGGTTGGACCCCCTTTTGCCTTCAGAACTGCCTCAATTCTTCGTGGCATAGATTCAACAAGGTGCTGGAAGCATTCCTCAGGGAGTTTGGTCCATATTGACATGATGGCATCACACAGTTGCCGCAGATTTGTCGGCTGCACATCCATGATTCGAATCTCCCGTTCCACCACATCCCAAAGATGCTCTATTGGATTGAGATCTGGTGACTGTGGAGGCCATTTGAGTACAGTGAACTCATTGTCATGTTCAAGAAACCAGTCTGAGATGATTCCAGCTTTATGACATGGCGCATTATCCTGCTGAAAGTAGCCATCAGAAGTTGGGTACATTGTGGTCAAAAAGGGATGGACATGGTCAGCAACAATACTCAGGTAGGCTGTGGCGTTGCAACAATGCTCAATTGGTACCAAGGGGCCCAAAGAGTGCCAAGAAAATATTCCCCACACCATGACACCACCACCACCAGCCTGAACCGTTGATACAAGGCAGGATGGATCCATGCTTTCATGTTGTAGGCGCCAAATTCTGACCCTACCATCCGAATGTCGCAGCAGAAATCGAGACTCATCAGACCAGGCAACGTTTTTCCAATCTTCTATTGTCCAATTTCGATGAGCTTGTGCAAATTGTAGCCTCAGTTTCCTGTTCTTAGCTGAAAGGAGTGGCACCCGGTGTGGTCTTCTGCTGCTGTAGCCCATCTGCCTCAAAGTTCGACGTACTGTGCGTTCAGAGATGCTCTTCTGCCCACCTTGGTTGTAACAGGTGGTTATTTGAGTCACTGTTGCCCTTCTATCAGCTCGAACCAGTCTGGCCATTCTCCTCTGACCTCTGGCATCAACAAGGCATTCTGGCCCACAGAACTGCCGCTCACTGGATGTTTTTTTCTTTTTCGGACCATTCTCTGTAAACCCTAGAGATGGTTGTGCGTGAAAATCCCAGTAGATCAGCAGTTTCTGAAATACTCAGACCAGCCCTTCTGGCACCAACAATCATGCCACGTTCAAAGTCACTCAAATCACCTTTCTTCCCCATACTGATGCTCGGTTTGAACTGCAGGAGATTGTCTTGACCATGTCTACATGCCTAAATGCACTGAGTTGCCGCCATGTGATTGGCTGCTTAGAAATTAAGTGTTAGCAAGCAGTTGGACAGGTGTACCTAATAAAGTAGCCGGTGAGTGTATATTTTTAAACACATATCTTGAAGTTGGTTATTTTTAGATAAGACACCGTTATTCCGTTATAATCTCATGATACAGTATTATTATTGTTATTATTATGATTATTAATATATTATCTCACCTAACTAATTACATAAATACTTGGAGCTTTAAGCAAAAACAACATAATAAATTATCATTAAACAGGTAATTCTTTCTTACTCCAGCATTCTCACCATGCAGATCTTGTGTCATTCATTTTTCCTGTTACTGACTCCTATTTTTTCATCAAGAACTTTCATATATCCAGATTTGGTTGTAGAAAAGCAAACCGGAAGCTGGAAATCTATGCTAATGAATCACAACCATAAATTAGCAAACGACATATGATAACTCTGCTTGTAATAACTAACTATAAGAAAATATAAACTTACGGTCATCAGTTGGTTCTAAAACATCTTTCGACAAATCCCTGCAGTCCACAGACCAAACATGACCAGACAACTAGAAATAACCGGATATCAATATCATTCATTGGGAACTAGTTATTCAACTAGCAATTACCCAATGAGAAATGGTAATCAACCATAAACCTTAAAACTAGTTGCTTTACTATTGGCATAAACATTGCATATTATGCATTTGCAATAATGCCCATGAATGATTTTCATTGCTTCCCGATAATTTTGGTCTTTTATCTTTGTTTGCAGTATTGTTGTAATTAAACCACAAATGGCTTTTTTAAAGTAATGCTACACTATTTGGAATTAAGTGTAAGGTTTGACAAGACCTCTCTAGGGTTTTGTCCTGCTGTGACAACAAATTCATCTCAGTTTAACATTGCATCTAAATCATTGTCCAGTCTAACAGTAAAGGTCTCTCTTTTGAAAAACAGCTAAAGTGTTCATCCAGAGCCCTTGTGTTTTCCCAGCCATTATCTATAAAAACACTCGCTCACCAGTTGCTGGAACTCCTTTCTTTGCAGGTTTAATATCCTGAGTTCGATGGCATGTTTGATATATGACATTGCGTGAAGCCGTACAGAGGTCAGATATTGTCGTCAAGTTTGTTCCCTGCTAACTCCGTCCTCCCAGAGTCGTTTTTAAAATCTGTTTTGTTTTATGGTATATTACATTCTTATATGTACAATAGGTATTTATCGTTTATGGTATTTATCGTTTCAACAAGGAGTCAAAAAAAAAACATTATGGTTAAGGGAAAAAATTATACAAGAAAGAAGAAAAAAGGCTGTTGTGTTCTATTCCACTAACACATATATTTCCATTTCAGTTATTATAAACTGCTAAAGTCAACAAAAAGGGTAATCTAAATCATTAAACCTTTATGTGTTAAAAAAAATGAAATCACAAGGAATAAGTTAAGATAGTAACTATCCCTAAATCTCTACATGCTAATTGCCAGAATGGATTAAATCAACTAAATGCTCTAGATCAAACAAAAAGAAAGGATTTTCTAAGCCCTGTCCAGACAGTGTGCAGCCCTTGTGTCCCACATGCATAGCTACTGAGTGAAATCTGCATGTTTCTTCCTGCTTATCTCTCATCCATCAGAGTCTGACAGCCGACTCAGAGCCCCTAGAGATGATATACTGCTCCATCACATATCCCCCCCCTTTTTCCCCTTATTTTGTTGCCCCATAATCCCATATACTCCTCAGTCATTAAACCGAGGTCTCGAGAGCCTCATGATGAGTATAGTAATGATAGTCCTAGTTTTATGGGCCTGCTCTTTTAGAAGACATTTTTCCCAGGGGCACCTGTTTTTGTTTGAATCCTTTTCAGTGTATTTTTATAATAGGTAGAATTATAAAACAGACATAAGCCCGCACTTAGTTCCAGTCCCCAGATGGATTAGTGCCCATTATATGGAAGGTGAATAGCTAAGGATAACATCAAAGGGAGGGATATCTGCTGGCTTCAGGCAGTGCCTTCTTCTGGTCACCCTAACTCGCCACCATCATAGAAATAAATGAGCAACAAGTTATTCATTATTTTGACATTTTCCACAATGAATTTAACGTTTTGCAGTTTGCCAAGCCTATTTGGCATTTTGTAAATGCCATGGTCTATAGCACTATATACAAAATCAGTTGGGATGTGCGCGTCTGTCCTCAGTAAAAATGTGCTCAGAATTAATGCACATTTGTTTTGGTTAATAATAAAGGATGTCACCTAAAAAGTTCCTCTGGAGCCTCTCTGATGGCATTTGCTGAGGACATAGCTTTGAGGCTCTAAAGGACTCTGCTGCATTCATAATCATTTTTCTTAATGATCAATTAAAAACATGCTCATGTGCCAAAGTATACAACTCTGTATGGAACCTTTAAAAACTGGAAGCTGTGCCAGAGCACAACGTGGGAGGTGAGTGGCAGCCCCATGAAAAGACATGAACAGCCGTCTTAAACCAATATTATTTACACTGACAGCCCACGTTTAAAGGAGCTCCTCAGGTGAATGACTAATCTAAACAGCTTCCACTGGCTGAGAAGTTCTTTTTTCATGTGAAAAGTCAAAGATCTAGTTGCATTAGAGAATAACTTTAAATATTTGATAAGGGGAGATATATAGATAGACCGTTCTGTTACACATTTAGGGTTTTTACACATTGACATTTTACTAAAGATGCTGCTCTCTATCAGCATCTATTTTTTCATTTAATCGTAAATGCAACAAACACACATATATTAGGTCAAACAATTCACTGGATTTGTAGTGAATTTAGGCTACATTATATTATGTTAATGCTTAAAGGGAAAATACAGACCTTTCAGTGCCTTTCTAATAATTACAATCCATTTTTATTTTTCTGAAAGTTCCTATACCTTTTTAATTTAACAACAGACAAAACCTGCATAAGGAAGAATTTGATGTCTTAGTTTGGTGCAAATGGAGCTTTCTTCATCGATTACAGAACCAGTTCTCTTGATTTAGCTTTGGCTGTTTCTGGCAAGATATTGCTCTTCAGCAGGGAGGTTATATTTTCCATCACATCTGATGGACAGACAAGTGATATTTGGCATGGTTGGGTTAAAGTTTTGAGGACCCAAACACAGAGATTATTAGGCAGAGATGAGTTTTTCAGATTGAAATGAAGCCCTGATAGGCAACTGAGGGAGAAATCCAAAAATCCAAAATAATGAATACAGAAAAAACAGAATTTAGGAGATATCAGGGAAAACATACACGAGGAGCCAGGAAAAGACAAGGAACCAGCACTGAGGAACTGCAAAAGGAGAGTGTATATAGGAGACAGAACAAAGACTGGACTAATGAGCTGACAATGAATGTTTGGCTGGAAGCATCTAGAAGGAAGCCAAGGGGAAAGGAAACAAACACAAGGGGGCAACAGAGAGTAGCTCAGGAACAAAACACTGCTAGAAAACAACTACAAATACAAATAAACTAAAAAGAAACCTAAACAGAGGGCAGAACCCAAGCAATATTGATATTTGGGTTGGGTAGAGAAAATGTTCTTCAGTCCTCTCTCTGATTTGGTCATACAAACCTGGGTCTTGGTTTAACCTCAAGGTTAAGTTTCGTTTTTGGATAAGAACAGACCAAGAAATTACAGCAAAACAGACAATTTTCTTTAAATCATATATCTGTCATCTAAATATTTTTTTATGGTAAAATAAATATTAGACTTCACAACTGGGTGTTTGTAAGGCATGTGTTTTCCTTCATTTATTGTTGTAGTTTAGAACAGTTGAATATCGTCCCCTAGGCCTGCTGTGACTATATTCTGTGTGATAAAAAATATGAAGAATAAAACAAACAAACTAACTTGTTTTTGTCTGTTCTTTGTTCTGTCCCTTAATCCCCTGCTTGTTAAACAAAGTAGTTGAGTGATGTTCCAGCTGCATCTTAATGACATGGAAGTCTCTTTTATTTTTATGCACCACTCCAATATCATTTGGAAATTCTGAGGATTCAAGTGAAGCAAGAATCAAATACTCTCAGAAACTTTTCCATTTTTTTTTTATATGCATTTGCTTAAATTGCAAGAAATATGACGAGTGAAACAATTAACATTAGTAATTATGTATTTATTTATAAGGAGAATGTTAGTGTAAATTATACAGAGTAGATCAGATCATACAGAATGATAGGAGATCTAAACTTTTATAGTTAGATATCTGTTAAATTTAGTATAATGTTTGAAAATAAAGTTTTCTGAATTTGATATGTTTTCTGTCATTCTAACTTTAGGAGTATTATAAACTTATATCAGACTGAGAAAATACAGTTTGACAAGAAGTTGGGCTCCTTTTGCACGTGATTATATGAAGTGGAAGGTATTTGTGCAGAAGGCATTGGCAAGACCCTGCAAAGTACCTTTTTTTTAGCATTATATTTGTAAAACACTATCTTCCATTACTACAGTAGCCTTCTAGGATTTAATAGACCAACAACAGTGTTTTTTCAACATGAATGGAATCCAACATTCGCTTTAAAAGTTATTCTTATAAAGAGAGATAAGTGGCCCTTTTCTATATTCAAAATCATTACTGTCCATTTTTACAGGTCTGGAAATACTTCCAAAATGCAGACATTCTCTTCCATCATCCAATACAAACAGTGCTATACTACATATTGATGGAGAAAACTCACCACTTTGACACTTTCTCTGGCATTTCATGTGAAGGGAATTCAAACTTGTTGAAACTTACTTTTTAAGACTGTGATATAACCTGAGGCAGGAAACTGCCATGTTCCCCATTTAAGAGGCAGTTGCTAGTTTCTGACTCTTTTTAAGTATTTAGATCCCTATTGTATTACACAGAGATCCTTGGGGCTAAGTATGTGGGGAGCTGTTCTCATTTTCACAGATACATACATTAGATTTTAGACAATGGTCACTAGGGTCCTGTTACATTCACTTTGTTTTAAAAAGTATTTCTGAAAATGTTTTGATTTAAGAAGACCATGTTAACGGCTGATCAACATTCAAATAAAGATGAGGATTTCCAAATGTCCCACAGAGGAAGGTGACCAAGGACAAAGTCATCTGCCTCCTACTCAGTATCCTCCCACACCCACCCTGTCTTATAGAGTTGCACTTAGCCACACTGATGACATAATGATGCATTGGGCAACACTATCAGAGCTGTAGGGATGCACTTAAGGGACTGACACGGAGTCAGGATGATATTAAATATGAACGCAGCTGTACTGCTAAAAATAATGCCTTTTTCATTTATAATCTAAGATATCGGGCTGGGCCCAGGCCTGAGGAAAGATAAAGTTCTTATTAAACTTGTACCCTTACTGTTATTTTCGACTCCAATTATCCTCAAATCTGGTCATTCTCGAGAGGTTGTGTATAAAACATTATTTTAATGTAAAACTGAAGAAGAGATTGGGTCTTTTCTGCTAGTTTTACCCACCTCCTCTTCCTCTTTTTTACATTAACCTTTTTTTTTTTTACTTTTCAGAATAATTACTCAGCCTAAATAGGTTTCCTGTGGTTCTCTATCACTCACAGCTTCCTGTGCTGTCTTGGTAAATTTATTATTTTTCATTCTCTCCATCAGTTCAACAGTTTCCTATTTTAAAAGGTTATCACTGGTGCAGATTGAAATACACTGAAGCACCTCTCTAAATCCAATTGTGCGTGTCCATCTTTGTCAGCCTTTATCCACAAGCAGAAGAGGGACTCATAATGTTTTGTGCTTTTATCTCACTCACTGTTTTTGCTAAAAAACGTGCTATGCCTGTCTAAACGCACATCCACTAAGTTGTTATCTCCCCCATTTTTCTCCTCCTCCAACCCATCTGGCTCTCCGCTCCCGCGGGGCATACTCAGTTTTGTGAGAAACAAACTGTGTAAAAAGTTGGAGACCTTGTTTTGCACCTGTAAATTTTGACAGTTCGGTCTGTCTTTAACAAGATGCCAGCTCTAATATTTACTCAGAAGAACCGAGGAGTGACATGAAAATCCAGCAAAGGCTCTAATTGACTTTTCCTGTAGACTGTGGTGCTGAATTTGTGCTTTATTTTGTCGCCTTGTGTCCTTTTTCAGGGCAGGAGAGCAATACTTGACTTGATGAAGATGTAGTTAACTGCTGCACTAATCAGCACTCTACCTTATAGCCACCCTCCATCCCACCTCCTCCTGTGCTCTTACTCTGTCTTTGTTCATTCTAATGATGCCCAAACTGAACTCTTCTACCCTCCCCTTTCATTTGAGCACAGGCCTTAATGGCAGACACTGAGTTAATGAAGAGCAAATGGGTGCAGAGAATGGTATTAATCATCTTTGGCCCTGCCATGTGCTCTATTATCATTTGGTTGCTTTCATCTAGGTCTAACCTCACTCCCATCTCTCCATTTATTTCTCACTGTCTGGGTGCCTCTGAGTACATTATGGTTGCTAACGGTGATATAGTATTTCTTGGAAATGTAAAAACCTTTAAAGATGACACTTAGTTAATCTGCTATGGATTTGAGTACCTGAAGAAGTTCTATTTCTTGTTTTTATAAAGAAAGTATTTTTAGAGTTTACCTTGTATCAAACATTGCTGTCTCACCTTTTTGAAACATGTGTGATGTAGACATGAATGTAGAGAGAAGAATATGCACCAAACTACCAATGTGTCATAAAACAGGACAGATGGACCCAGTATTGAAATGTGAGAAAGTCAGTAGGAAAGTTCAAAACATTTATTAAAGCAAAACCATAAACAAACAGAACTGAAGGCTGTGCGACCGCAGGGATTGTAGTAGGGGGACCAGGCACCACCCAATCACTGAAACTCTGGTGGAAGAAAAACAGGTAAGTGACTACGATTATTTGACAGGAGATGATAATTTCAGTGAGCCACTTATCTGTTTTCACAATTCAGTCCATCTCCTTAGAAAGGTGGAATCCAGTCGATGGTCTGCAAACCAGACCCGGCGTGCGATGCCATGAGTGTCCCTGATGCTGCAGCCCCGAAAAACTTGCAGGAAGTTGATCCAGGTTAGGGGAAGACAGAGCAAGCAGGAAGAGTACAGGAATCCAGAAGACCTCCGCTCGATCAAAGGTTCCGACCCAAAAACAAACAGAGTGATCCAGGCTTCCAGGAATCCTCCGAGTGGGAATTCAGGTTTTGAGTCAGATGGGTCCAGAAGCGTGCCCAGATCAGCACTCACAGATTCAGACAGGCAGTATCCAGTAGGAGTCCAAGGGTGGTTCAGGCAAACAGATCAGATGGGGACAGACAGGGTCAGTGGGTGAGAGGGAACGGAATTAGAATCACTGGGGAAACACTGAAACGCTCTCACCACTGGTTAGGAAATGAACTCGCCTGAAGACAAGGGCTCGAGAGCAATCTACTGGAAATGAGGACATGAACCTTGAAATAAAAACTAACGACACCGACAGACAGGAGAAGCAGAAATCAAACAATGATCCGGCCCCGAGAGCTCAGGCTGAACCGAATATAAAGGAACAGACACAGGTGGATGAAATGAGTGATAATTAGAAAACCGGGCAGATTTAGGCAGGTAAATGAAATGAACAATTAAGGTGAACCATCAGGACAGATCATGACACAATGAGGAGAGTTGAGTGAGTGACTTTACAGTAAATGTTGCTGTTTTAAAGTTACACTTTGAGAGTACATTTGGTCCCACACTAATTCAGAGAGGGACCAAATCTACTCCTTAGTGTTACTTTAACACTGCAACATTTACTGTGTTTCATGACATCCCGACAGTAGCAGCCATTCAAAATGGCCCTTCTCAGTCAAACGGCAGCCGAATGGCAGCTAACCTCCAGCCACTGGAGTGACCCCTCCTTCTCCTGGACGTGAATCACAGGGTCTGACCAGGAGATGACATTTCTCGTTAGATCTTAATCTCCACAAGTCATGACAGAAAGAATATTTAAGTACAAATATTCATATTTAAAAAAGGAATTGTGGGGGACCAACCAAGGGCCCATCAGGGAAACTGGGGAAATTTTGAATGTCTACTACTATCTAATTCCTCATCTTTTTTTATATGAAAACTGGCTGAAAGCTCATCTGTTTAAATATTTGTTTCCTAGACGGAGCCACTTGTGGAACTAATTTACTCGTACCTATTTTAATATAGAAAGTATTTATGGATTAGTGCCTCCAATATAAATTTGCGTGTCTTCTGCCATCTTCTTGAACACCCAGATGAGCTTGGCAGAAGACAGTTCATACTGAGCCTGGTTCTGCTGAAGATTTCTTCCTATTAAAAGGGAGTTTTTTCTCTCTGCTCTTGCTGCATGCATGCTTGGTGTGAGGGATTGCTACAGAGTCAATGACACAGTGTAGGCGAATGTCCTCTGTGGTTACATGAGGAGGAAATACTGATTTCCTTAGATAGAAATCTTTTAACCAATCTGTCTGTATTATTTGATTGAATTGTCTCATGAGTTGTGAAGTGGCACTAAATAAATAAACATAATTCAATCTAACTGAATTCATTTTTAGCTGTAAATGAATAAGAAATGTTTTCAAGAAAAAGCATGTTAAAAGGATTACTTTTACTCTGTGAACTACTCGTTGCAGATTTGTACATCCTTACAATCAGACATCATGGTGAAATTCATTATAACAAACAAACTAAATCACTGTTTTGTACAGTTCTGAGCAATATGGATAGACTTTATATGATAGAGTAGCTCAGTAAAGCTAACTTAATAATCAATAGTTAAGGATCTTGCCTGTCTGGAAGGGCTGCCCTGGCTTCCTTTACAAAGGTTTCAATCGGTGAATTTTATGTCCCTCTTCAGTGTGTGTCTGGCTCTCTGTGTGGACTTTTGTGTGTGAAGACCTGCGAACCTCATCTGTATCTTCAGTCCAGCCCACCAGTTATCCATTTCAAGGCTTGGGAGGTGAAGGACGGGGTCGGAGAAAGAGCGAGGAGCCTCCGGCCGAATGTGATCCCACTGTTAATGACGGGTGGGTGGACTGGTCTGGGAGCAACAGTCCTGTCGATCATCATCTCTTGTCCTTTGTTGGCCCACACTAAAACCACCCACAACTGTTCTTTATTTTCAGAATCACCTTCTGTGTGTTTCACTTTCAAATAATTCCTTTTGTTTGTACAGCCTAAAAGGTCATTGTGTTTTTAGCCTCCAGGACAGACCATAGGGACATTCTCTACATTGGAAGAGTTACTTACCCATTAAAACCGGATTTTTCTCCTAAGATATTATTCACACATGTATTATATGGAAGCTGCTAATGCCAATTTACAAGAAAGTGTTGTGTCCTAAGAAAATAGAACGGAATATGATGCTAAAACACTTTAGATGCTCCCCAAAATTAACTGTTGACTAGAATCAGATGTCTGATTTTAACTTGGTTGTATCTGACCGCTTATTGTTCAAAACTTAAAAAAATATAGTTACCCTCAGTTTAATAAACTGTAGTAGAATGTTTCCAGATTATTCTAAATGCAACACTCTTCAGTATGCATGTTGTTACTAAATAAAGAAGTCACAAGTTTGGGTAATGATTAGATGCTAACACTGAAGTCATTGGAATCACATAAAAAATATTCTGAGATGATATATGGTTTATTTAGCAATGTGGGTGAATGTTCAGCAAACCTTGAACACAGACTGCGAGGAGAGACGGCGATGAAGAGCCACTCATTCAATGAAAGCGTTGCTAAAGAAAAGCACTTGTTGAACGGCTAAATTACCCTATGATTTTTAGTTTCTCAATAGCTACGTTTACATGTGCAAAATTTCCCCGATCCGATCCAAACCTTGTTTGATCGGAAATTCAAAATCTCCGTTTACATGGACACTAAAT
>NW_015150791.1:188701-199786 GCF_000732505.1 Cyprinodon variegatus
CCGATTAGTTGTGTCCATGTAAACGTAGCTAATGTATATAGTATTTACCTGCATGGTTTACTGTTTTTTCAGACAGAAACACAGGGATTATATATTCCTACTGTTTTTTTTATGTTTGTTTTGTTTTTGTTTTGTTTTTTTGCTTTTTTCTGGTACAATTTAATTATGTCGCAAAATATATTTTATTTCCATTAAATTGCTAGAAAATAATTACTTGTCTGCTTCTTCCCCTTTTAGATAGTAAGTTGAAGGCCATCAATGTGCAAAAATATAGGTCTAAAACATCTAATTTGCTTTTATTGTTCTTTTATGAACAAAGAAAGTAATCATAACTACGTAAGTCTATTGCAACCCCCTTATCCCATCACACACACCAAGATGGTGAAGATAAGTATAAAATGTGTTCAGTTATGTAGTACTCTTATTAAATTGTCTAATTTCATAATTGATATCAAATATCATGTATTTCCTAACTTAATTTCAAGTTTTATTCAAAGTTCTGATAACAAAAATGCATTTACTGTTGTTGTCCTTGTTCCATTTATGCCTCCTATCAGTTTTTCTTTTTCTTTTGAAAACTGCTAGATTTGAAAAAGCAGCCATTTTTAAATACCATCAAATGTCAGGTGTGTTTATGGAAAGCATCAAGATGCACCTGCTCTCCATGTATACTCAGTTTTCCATATATTTCAAAAGAACACATGGCCAGGACGTGCCACTGTCATTTGTTGAGGGTGTTTTTGGCCCCAATAACAGACAAACACGTGGCCAGCAGGTGATCAGGCCAGCAGAACAAGATAAATACAGTCAGTACACACGATGCAATGAACCATGGAGAAAATATGGTTGAGGCATAGCTTGAGCCAGAAGTTTATTTCACTTTCTTACCACCAGCTAAGACGAGAAAAAAATTCTGAGGCCATTGCGGCGTCACCTCCCCCTGAGAAAAGATGCAGGGTGAAATAAATGTAATCCTGGACAAATGAAAGACAGGATACTCCAGGCTCCTCATGATCGTCTCCTCCTTAACACACTGGATCTGCTTCAATGGAACAGGGCCTACTTTTATTCCAGCTTCTATTCATGTCTCCCTCTGGAGTGCATCATAAAGTGGATTACTGGCTCCAAGAGTGCTAAAGCGTAATAAGAAGCTGTTATGTATATTCTGTTGTTGAGGATTCATTTTACACGTAAGAAAAATGTGACTAAATAAAACACCATAATGCTGGCATTAAGCAAATGTGAAAGCACAGTGTCTGTTTGGCTTTCTGTGCCGGTAGGTTGAGGTATTGCCTGTATATGAGATGTCAGCAGTTTGCAGAATATAAAGTGCCCTTCTATAATGGAAGGTTTGAAGATCATAGTGATTTTTTTTTCTTTGCTTTTTAATATTTTCTTAGTTCTGCCAGCACTTTTTCTTTCCTCTCACAGCAATAAAGCTCTCTCACAAGGTTTACTTTGGTCGGTTTCATCTTTTGCGGTTTCTTATGAAAATAAAACAGGATAGCTTCTTTTTAAAGTGCAATTATATGTACATTTCTCTGGCTGTGTTTACCCTCTAATTCCTTAAATACTTTTCTTTCTGACCTCTACTTTTAAAAGATCACTTATGCCTAAATGTTTGCCATGATATGACACTGTACTATGCAGTCTAGATAGAGCATATTCTAATATTCTAGTTTAATATGCAACAATAACAACATATACCAAGAATATATACATAAAAGGTGTAATCAGGTTATATGGCTAGACCAGAACAACCAAAAAATATTTAATCATTTATAATCCTCAAGCATCAATACTGATAATGCTTTGACAGTGCTTTTTAAGTCTAAATTGAATTCCAGCCTTGGGCCCCATGAGCAGATATCATTAGAGAATGATGCCAGCAGTAGAGCAGAGCTTTTAGAAAGCTGGATTGAGACATTTCACACAGCTACTGTACATTTTAATCTGAAAAACTCACACGAAGAGAAAAGACAATTAGAAGAAATGTATTGATAGCCAGACACAGGTTGAGAAAACCTGTCCATAATGAGCAAGAATGAAGCGACAGTTAAGAGGAAAAACTCCCCATTGGGAAGAAACCTCTGGCAGAACCAGGCTCAACATGGCGGTCTTCTGCCGGACCCTTTGAAATGAGACGTGGCATACAATAAGAGTCTGGGAGGAATAAAACTCTGATGAAGCTTTAGCTACGATGATTAGACATTAAGATGCTGATTGGCTTTTATGGAGGTGTGGTTCAAAGCTGATTGGCTGTGTTGTAGGTAGATTTAGGCGAGCAATCAGTTTCTTCAGTTGAACTTCCGCATAGGCTACATAATAGAGCTGGACCATCCTATGATGCCATGCGGTAAAACAACGGCGTGGAGTGGAGGAAAACCAACCGAAATTAATAAAATAAACCAATCAACCACTTGCTAAGTTCTAGTGAATCCTCTTCAGACGTTCTGTTACTACTAAACAAATTAAAAAGCTAACTCCTGCTACATGCATTGCTAATGAGCCCTGAATTGACTCAGCTCTTGGGTAGCCCTCTGGAGTTAAGCAGCTGTGTCATAAAGCTGCTTTCAATTGCTCTTTTTATTTTAATTATCAGTTGATATATCTATTTATATTTTATATACTGTCTGTACTTAGACTGTAGAGACATAGAGTGCACTAAACTGCACAGTATATGATCAGAAAAGCTAATTTGAACTTTAAAACCAAATCTGCAGTTTTATGAAGTGAGTGGTGAAAAAATATTTTGAATGAATTATCTTAATGTCGAATTCTAGTGATTCAGATTAGTCATAATAATCCTTTTTTGTTTCATCACATTGATAAAATAATACACACTGCAGGATGTTTAGGCATCAACCATAATCTTTAGATGTTTTACTTGTTGTTAAACGACCCGAATTTTACTGTAGAAAGCACTTTATAAAAAGACAGTCTATTTTGTTGTTTGTGGTTTTAGTCCACACAGATGGGAGACGTATATTGTAGTCAGTGAAAACCTGGTTCATTTGAAATTTTGAAAGAAATTTTAAATGAAAGTGTACATTTTTGGGGGGTTTTTGAGGACCTTGATCTATTTCCTTATCAGCTGTTTCAATGGCCAAATGTATGAAGTAGCAGCAAAGAAATTCAAGTTTTCATTTATGGTTTATTCTGAGTACTTGAGCGTTTTTATTTTTTGGTATGTCATTGGCATAAATCCAGGCTATAAATTTGGCTTTGATGTTGCAAGACTGAAACTGAAAATAAGGCATATCACTGGGGTTCTCAGATGTGAACGCATAGTGAGAAATCCATGCCTGCTGTAGCTTATGGCACCATAACAGCAACTAAAAACAGTTTGATGCTCTGCACACTTGATTACTTACAGGGGGTTTGACAGTTGAGCAATAAAAATGGACTAAAGGATGGAAAAAAGCATGACATGCATTCTTCCATTGCTTTTAGCCATTTAGGCGGATTATCTGCAACGGGGAATGTTGATAGTCTGTGCTGTGCTGCTTAGCCTCATGGCTTACACTGAAAGCCAGTGTCAGCTGTTAAGCATTCAGCTTGCTCCCCAATTATATCAAGCTGAAGGCATAAAGTGTGTGTAAGACTCTATGTGGTGTTGTACTTCTATATTTGTGGATGTATGCTATACTTGTGGAGCCTATACACCTTTAGGTCCAAGAGGTTATAATTTTATAATGGGATGATATGAAGACAAAAAACAAGGGTGTGTGTCTGCTCACTTTTCTGTGTGGGAGAAAATTCAAAGGGATTTTACAGTGCTGACATGAGGCATCGGATTCATCGCTTTGACCAATAATTATTGAATCAGAACATGCTACGATAAGTCTACTCTTACTACAGCAACTTGTTTATTTACTATCTTTTTGCAGAAATATCCCCCACATAGCAGTATTCACACCTGTCCAATAAAAATATACAGGATATTTTGTCATAGATGCAGATATTTTATATTTATAGTTATTTATGTTAGTCTGTTTGAGGTATTTAGTCACTTCTTTTAAACTTTACCAAGTGCATGTTGTTATTTGGAATTAACTTAAGAGTTTTAATGCTTTATTGTTTGATATTGTATTCATATAGTATATGAACATGTAGGAATATCATTTGTTGCTTTACTCTAAATTATTTTACTCAACAAGTAACATTGATTTGAGGCAAAATAAAAGTAATGAAAAGTCACCCTTAGGTTGTTTTAGCATATAATATCAGCAGAGTATCTCATCAGTTTCAGTGGCTCCTTAAGGGAAGTTGTTTACCTCTCTATTTCTCTTCCCTCCACTGTGCATGAACTAATGAGAGAAACAAGGGGGGTAAAGACACAGCATGGAGGCAGGCAAATGTGACCTTTACATGTATCGCGCCTCCTTTTAGTCTCCCTCCCTCTCCAGTTTTGGTTCATGATCTTTGAATATCTCTGGAAACTTTCTCTGCAAGCTGTGCTCTTGAGGAGGTTAGATTCTTGCAGGTGGGAGCTTGAAGACATGGGAGCAAACTATTTACAAAAATGGTATGATAAAGGCTGCATACACCCATCTGTAAGCAGAGATGAGTTCTGCAACTTTGTGCATGTACCACTGTTTACTAACTAATAACAAAAGATGTAGAACCTAGATTCAATATGTGCCATAATATATATAATAAGTGACATACATGTAACCTGCACATAAAGAGATATGGCCCTTCTAAAACATTGTAGGTAATTAAGCATTTAAAGAAATAGTAACTCCATATATAAGTGTAATGAGTTTAAAGATTGTGAAATATAATTTAATTATCTTAATGCATTAAGTCAGCTGAAGTGTTTATTATATTCTAAGCAGAAATAATAAAGCCTGGTTTAATGTCATATAAGGACAAACATATTTTTACAATGAATGTCTGGTTACAACAGTGTTTTAAATTCAGTGAAAAAAAAAGATGTGTTTGAAAAACTCACCATGGAAAATTGATCTGCATCTATTTGTGCGAGTGGATGTTTGCCAAGCTGAGTATCTCATAAGTGGTCTCATATCGCAGGGTCAAACCAGCTTTTAACCCTTGACCGTTGGGCCGACCGCTCTAGCTCTCCAGTTAACTCCAGGCTGCTGACCCAAGTACTAACAAGCTGAACCCCCTGCAGCAATGACAGACCTACCCTGTGCTCATCAGTATAGAACAGACCTAGTCATGGCCATGGAAGCCTCCCATCCAACCACCCCCCTCCACACTTTACTTTTTAATTACTTGAGCTCTACCCAGAGAACTGACTGCTTTGCTCTCCACTGATGTGACGGATATCTTTTAAGATATGGATGGTATACATTTTTCATTGACTATATCCATTCCAAAGCCATGACCTAAGTCACCACAATTCTAGATGCATTAATTTTAGGATTTCTGGTTCAGTTAGGAAGGGAACGTTTCGCAGACTTTCTCCATCAGTGAAAGTCTCCTGTAAATTCTAAATGTTTTATTGGATGAGCAGCTCCATCAGGCAGGCTAAGGCATGTGTCACTGTAGATTTCACAGATGGCCCCATCCAGAACTGTGGAATAAACACGCACCACCCTGGAGTGTAACTTGGATGAGTTTCTGTTCATGAAAAGGCTGAGGACTGCCTTGTTTATGAGTTTACTATATGGGATTTGTTGGCTTTGATACTGATTCATAGCAGCTGCTACATTCAGTTCATCATAGACTGTTGAATTACAATGAACACATAGTATCAATAAAATCAAAAGAATAATGAGATTGTGTTTATACTTGGAAGGGTTAGACTGACTCACACATTTTCTTTAATAGGAATCCTTCAAACAAGTGCTGATTGTGGCATAAAACCATTGGTACACACTGAGGAGGCTGATTTATCATTGAGGTTTTATGTGATAAAAAATATTAAACAGATCCTACGTGGGAGTTGAGAGAAAAGGATTAATGATTTTTAAAGAATTAACTAAAACATCTGAAACATATGATGCGAGTAAAGCAGAACAAAAAAGAAACACATTGTGATGCATGAATCTGAGACGGGAAAGATGGATTAGGCTAAATACAGGGGAAAACTGAAAAAAAAAAGAGCAAAAAACTGTTGGATACTCCAAATGGCTTTGAATTTAGTTAAACATTTGCCATCTGGCAGGACAACAGTCTTAAACAAACTGCTGCATTAGAATGATTCAGATTCAAGAGCACTCATATCTTAGAAAAGTCTGGTAAAAGGAATTCATGCAATTTAGTCTATATCAAGAAACAAAAACTGTTGTACACAGATGCTCTCAATCCAAATGTTCTGAGGATAAGCTTCTTTATAAGGGTAAAATAGGAAACAATCAAATCTCTTGACATGCAAAGCTACAGAGAAAAAACCTAGAGTATGAACGTGTCTTTACTAACGAATAACCTTGAATGACATCCATTATAAATCTATAGGGTTTATATGATGTTTGTCTTTCTGATTCAACTGTAGCAGCTCTGCTTAGTAGGCTTTCCAAAAGAATGCATGGAGTTAGAAATGTTGTTTATGGTCCTTTATTTATCCAGAAGTGATCTATATTTGTGGGGTTAACCACTGATGTTTGACAACTAGGCTTGACTCTAAGTCTCATCTCTAGTTGGCTACTCTACCCTCGGCCTGTCTGAACTTTCCTAAATATTGGAATCTCCTCATTATTGCTCAAAATGAAGATCAGCAGAGGTTGTATGTCTGGCAACAGAACAAGAGATTTTTTCCAGCTAAACAGTTTGGGTTTTTGACGAGTTGTGATCATTTTATGTGTGTACTGTTGTGTATAGTGAGCCACCTGAATCTTTTTATACTTTTATAAAATTAGTTTATATACTTTTCCTGTCTTCTAGCTATTATCTCCTTTCTGTTGATGGACCAAATTTTGCTAAAGAAGCTAAAGGGTTCCTACTCCTAATTATTTCCTCTTGAACAATCACAGAAGGTATCAATTATATCAATTATCTAAATGGTTACAGATTTCTGATCTGCTAAAGCATTTAATCACATATATTTCTACCAAATAAGATTTTTTTAATCTCTTGGATTTGCATTGTAAATGTTTTGGACACATTCTGTTTCCTCTCAATTAGTTTAAAAGATAATTTTACCTGATTAAAAAAAAACATCCTAAACTGTGATTTCATTGCAAAATTTTTATTCATAATGGGTTTCAACCATTTTCATTTGCTTTTCCTGTTATGATTAAATAGCTGCTTATTGCTGAGTAAACTGAAATACGTTTTTCCTGAAGTTGGGTATTTGTCATCAATTAATTCTTGTTTTACGAGGATTTGAGCTTGAATCACACTTTCAATTTTGGTACTACACACAGCCGGTTGGCCGTATGTTCACAGAAAACAACAGTTTGAGAGTTATTTGATTGAATAACATAAAGCTACAACAGTAATTCATTGCACAACACATAGGAACATTTAGAGGCTATCATTGCTTTGATTTTAGATAATTAATACACCAGCCTTGTAAGTAGTTTTTGTAATTATACGACCACTAAAATTTTTATTTTGCATAATAACTTAACCGTCACCTATCCGTAGGCGTGCAGGTGAAGCAGCGGTTAGCGCTCATGACCCGTGTACGGACGCCTTAGTCCTCGACGCGGCCAACCCGGTTTCCAATCCGACTGTGGTCCTTTGCAACATGTCACCCCCCCTCTCTCATATCCCCTTTTCCTGTCAGACTACTGTCGAAAAAACGAGCCTCTAGTGCCGCAAAAGTTTAAAAAAAAAGAAATAATTATAAAAATAAAAAAAAAATCACCTATCCATACAACCATTCTTAAACAGAAAAAGATACAAAGTGTTTTCTTAGTGTCTTGGCCACAGTAGCTTTAACATGTAGAGTAGAGAATTCAAAGAGAAAGCTTCAAATCACAAAACCGCTATTCTTCCCAAAACCACATTATTAGTTTAAAAGATAAAATTATTTTTGAGTATGAAGCTCTGACCTTGAAAAAGCTGTATTTCCACAGAGAAAACATTAAAAGCGAAGGAAAAATGTCAGCTCATTAGTGCGTTGCTGTTTTTTTCCTCCTGTCCAATCTCAGTTTTCAATGCTTCATTTGCTGGTTTGTTCTCTAGATGCCCGTTCTCTTCATTTGTCCAACTTAGAAGTAAAACCTTGAGTGCACTACTGTTTAGGAGCCAAGCAGAAGCAACAGTCATTAAGCAATGACTTATGACTGTCCCAGAGACACAGAGTAAACTATAGGTTTTCATTTGGAGTCTGACTCTTCTAATGTTGGGTCTGATTTTATGTTTTATCCTTATCTTTAGCTATTTTGATAGGGTAGAAACATTATTTTAAGTTTTATTTTTCAGAGCTTTAAGGACAGACGGAATTTGAATTGGTCAAGTTTCTTTCTGCCCACCTTTATCTTCCCCTTCCCACTTGTCCTCCTTTTCCCACTACTACCGTTAATTGCTTCCCTCTCCACCTGCCCGTGCTTGATTTCCACCTGTCTCATTGTGTGATGTGATTAAAATGTAAAACACCCCGGCGGATGGGGCTGCTCGTACACTCGGCTCCTCCATCATGCCTTATTGCACTGGGCCTGGGCTGTTTTGCAGGCATCGCTGAGGGAGTGCAGGGGGGAAGATTGAATGGGTCTGTGGCTTAGCGTGCTATTTGCTCTAATGCACGGCGGGCATGAAGGCTATCGAGGAGATTAATACCGTTTTTGGGCTGTTTGTATCACTGGCCTTTATTCTCTCTGCAGTCACAGCCACTGGAGGGCACTTCCTTATTCCAGCATGCCAGCCCTGTTTACCCATCAACATGCTGCTGATGACAATATTCCATTTTTTCTTTCCCTATGTACAACTTTCTCTGTCTTTTTTTTACTTGTGTTCATACTTTTGATCTTTTAACCGGAGCCTCTCTGCATTGCGTCTTTTGTTTCTTGGATTAGAATACCTTCAACATCAAGGCACCTTGATATTTAAAAAATACGCAAATTAGAGAAAAAACAGGTACTGAAAACATAAGTAACATCTTTTTTTTTTATAATTTAGTCACAGTCTTTAGCTCACTCCATGGGGATAATATGCCTAATCAAAAAGGGGCTCAGCTGCCTACTTCCTCTACATATTGCTTTCAAAACATTAAGGTTGGCAGCCACCTCTAAGCAGGTAAACAGCACAGAGACTCCCGGCTCTGAGTTTTAATCACACTGCTGAGATAAATAAACTTGTCAGCCACATAAGAGCACTCGGTCGTAGGGCCAAGAGTTGTGTTGAATGACTTCCCCACCAAGCTAAAAGCACCAAATGGTTTTATTCATTTTTATTCCTCAATATCTATTTCTTTTTGCAGTGCCAGCATCTACAAATAGCCCCTCCAATATCACCCCCCTCAGAAAGTAAGTGTAGGGTATACTTCTATGGTGGAGCATATGAACCCCCGCCTCCCTTGGTTTCAATTTGTGGTCATATTTCCTCGGGTCCAGGGAAACAGAGCAGCGTTGGTGCTTTGGGTGCAATAGAAGACGCATTAAATCCCCTATAGTTTTCTCATCAATCAAGTGTTTGGGCCCTGCCAAGGCGGGACATGTTAAGGGATTTCACACTAAAACTCACTCAATTTTGCTTTACGTTCCCCTGGCTGCACACACACACTCAAACTGTAGGTCTAAAAATGACTAAATACACTAAAAAACAAGTATTTGTATAATATGAATAAAAAACCCTTAGTTTCCCTCTTTTTAATTGTATTTATATGAGTAATGTCTTTTATAATTAACTTTGAAAAAGCCAAGTCTGAATTCAGGGCTTTCAGTGTGTCTTACATGTCACTCTTTCACTCAGATGTTCACAGATAAGAACACAGACGATCCTTTTCAAAAAAAAGCACATTCTACTTTTACAGTCTTGCAATTGCCACTTGTACTGAGGTTGGTTTTAAAGAGTGGCGGCTTGTGGGATTTGCTGGGAACACTTTCTGCCAACACTTTCAAATGACACCTCATGTATCTTTAAAGCATTTTACCGGTATATGGTTCACATATGCCTTAAGCAATTTCCTGTCTTCCAAACATAACTTAGTGTAGCTTGTGGTCCCCAGCTTCCTGAAGGTCTTTGCTTTTCCGGCTGTGGGTTGATTTCATTGAAGACCTGAATAAATCTGACTAAGAGGTGACAATATCACAGTTCAAGAGGCGTACAATGTAACCGTAGAAACATGTGGAATAACATCCGCCTTCTGGTTAAAGAGACCTTATACTTCCGCAGTACATGGTGCTTCAGTTTGAATGAGGAAAATGTATATTACTAGAAACGGTTCTTTCTTTTGAACATTAGACAGTGAGTCACGTAAGATGTTTTAACTGAGCAGATGTGGTTGTGGCTTCTCTTTCCATTTCTTCTCCCTTGGGTCAAGGCTGCAGTGATTCTGTCTGAGCTGTGTTATTCACGTCGCCGGCACAACATTCATTTGACAATTCCTTCTTTTATTTCCTGGTTCTCTGTCGGAACCAAGGTTTTACCAGATTAATAATGCATAACCCTGGCAGAAGTAACAACAGATTTTACACTGCTTTATATTTCAGGCTAACTGATTTATTTTGCTATTATTTTTCTTTTTTTACTAAGGAAGCTAACATAATTGTCAGTATTTATTGAAATCGAAAAGATGACAGCAACTGCTGCAAATAGACACTACTGTGTTGACAATTAGGTTGCTGTTTGAGATTGATCTCAGAAATAGTTGAGTTAAGGGAAAAGCATATCTTTATTCTAAGTAAGCCTTTGGGACATGTAAAATTGGAAGTTGCAGTTCTGCAAAGTGCAAGGTGAGCAGAGCCTAGTTTTGGTTATGACTGAGAAAAAAATGGAATACGAGGGGGAAGAGGAGGCTCTGACAAAGTTTGCCCTTCACCTCCTCTGTGTGCATCGCTAGAGGCCATCACTCCACTGCTTTTGATCTCCCTTTTCTCTTCAAAGCTGCTGATCAATGACAGTGATAGTGATATTTTGTGAATACCTCTTCTTTCTAGTGTCTAAAGTTCACTTAAAAGTGCTCTTTCCCTTCACTACATCTATCTATCTATCTATCTATCTATCTAT
>NW_015150791.1:199967-332946 GCF_000732505.1 Cyprinodon variegatus
AATGTTATGACGGTATTCTAAGTTGCTGTCTCACCAAAATCTCACTAGGGCTACACAAGGGCAATGAGGATTCTTGATTCTTGTCTATATGATTTCTCTGCTGCACAACTGGGAGCTCATGTCCCATTGGTTTTATTATTTTGCATGCATCTGCTTACATTACCAGCTGTATTTTGGGTTTTCCCTGAAAGCATCCTTTGTCAGTATGACTGATAACACCTTTGAGAGTTTATGTTACCTCCTTGGCTGTCAAAGTCAGGAGTTTAGGATGGACTGAACACTGAGATAAAAATGGAAACATTATGCTGTCATACAAAGCACCATTCAAATTTTCAGTACACAGTAGCTATATGCCATATTGCAATGGGAACATTTAATAAGGAGCATTCATTCATCAATTGTATGTTTATTTCATAATAATTCTTTGGATTAATTAAAATTAACAAAAGCAATTGCAAATCAACTAAGCATAAATGTATTTTTTTTTTCTTTTTAAACACCACACAATAAGGTCCAAGACTAGATTTAAACATGGAAAGTATTCTGGCTTTGAGATAACAGTGTTACCCACCTAATGGCATCCACTCTGGATCCCATCGCAGCTTATCACTTTACCCTCTTTATGAAAATAAATAATTATTCAACAAACCTCACAGAACGCCCTCTGAGAATGACCTCTTACTGCCTCCAGGAGTAACATATAGTCTGCCACTTTGCCTTTGTTGCTGAGTTGATCCTTTATCCTCTATTGTCTCTGATTCAGGGGAATGCTGCACAGGCTGGTCATGAAGTGGGGTTTCACTTTGTAGCTGACCCAATTGTTTTATTTTATTTTATTTTTTTCATTTTTTTCTATGAGAGAGGTGAAAAAAGAGAGATGGGGACAAAATCTGCACATATCATCAAACGCTCACCCCATGCATAGCAGAGGGCTCCCTATCTGCACGGCAGTCAGTGCGACACAGAAAAAAATTGCATCCAAGATTAAAAAGTCAGACCCCAGCTACTGTGACCTGGTCTTAAGGCCTTCTAATCCCACATTTCTGTCTGACCCTAAACAATGCACCTGTGGATAAATGGTCAAGAATTCTCAAATGCACTGCTTTATATGTGTGAAGGCAGATGAGCAAATACCTTTGCCAATATTGTTTATGTAAGGCACAAGATTAGAATTAGAATGGAAAAAAAGAAATCCGACATTTTAATACAAAATCCAACACAGGAAAAAAAAAGAGGCTGGAAAAGATAAGGAAGTATTATTTTCTCAACTTGCAATTAAGTGAAATTAACAGTTTGTAGTTATGCCCCTCCTCCCAGACTAAAGAGTAGCGGTTTCAGCAGGTTTTTTCTTTATTTATCTTTTTTTATGTTAAGCCACGCGCTAGATGATCATTTTCCCCTAAAAGTCTCTTAAATGTATGATTGTTTCCATGGCTGGTTTCCTGGTTCAGTTGTTTGCCATTTATCATTCATTGTAAAGTGATTCTCCTGTGAGGCAGTAATACAAGCTGGTGTAGTTGAGCCATAAGACAATTATAGATTAGTAATACAAACCAGAAAAATGCCTTCTTGCAGTTCCTTTTAAGCTTTTATCTCATATTTGGTATGAAAGCACGTTCAATAATCCAGTGAACTGTGAAAGCCTCTTTTTCACCTGACGCATGACTGATATCTAGCTGACAGCTCATTGAGCAACAGGCTGAGCAAATTTATGGACCCTCTGAGACGCTGAGCAAAACAGAAAGTGGACTCAAATTCAGGGTTAGTATCAGGATGGTTTAATTTTATGATAGATTTTCCCTTGCAAGGGAAAAGGTAAAATATTGTGCTCACCATGGATTCATGTTTTGTTCTGCCTATACTGATCTAGCAGGAAAGGTTGAATGTTTTGTGTGCAGAGGAGTGCTACAGATAAATGGATGGTCTTTCTGGTGTTTGGCCTGGGCGTGGAAGGCTGCAACTAAGGATGACATTTGGAGCTCTGATTGCTTGGCAGGCCATCTGACACTTGGAAGTGATGTAATCCCACTGGATACGTGACAAAGATGGAGTGCAGCTCCCTGGGTCACATACACACACATAGTGTGTTGCACTGACTGACCTAGGTGTTCCGTCCATGGCCAATCTTAGGTGTGATTCTGGGAAGATCCAGCCAGGGAGCATGTCTAGGCTGTTTTATCTCAGCTGCTTTATCCACCCGCCTAACCTTGTCAACCTTCAATCCCACCACAGCCCAAAGGGAATTGCAGCTCATCACCACACAAATCTAAGTAATGCAATATACTGCAGAGGGGTCAAACTGACTTGGAAACAGCCAGAGGAGACACTGAGCGTCCTTTTTGCACAAATATGAGAACATATTGCATAACAGCTCATTTTTAAACTTGATAGAGGTTTTCAGAATGAAATACATAAACAACAGAAGCTTCAGTAAACAGTTTAGCTCTTAGTTTCTATGCTACACAGCCATTATCTTCCAAGCTTGAAGGAATAATTTGGATTTGATGACTTTTACTGACTTTCCATCACATTGTTTCCCTCCATAATGCTGGTTTGGGCTGCATGTGATGAAATGATTATGGAGAGCATGCACAATTTCCACTTGAATATAAAATATGATGTCAGTCAAAAGACAGTAATAACAACATTGTGAGATATGAGTTTGTCCTGAGGGGATAATATATATATATATATATATATATATATATATATATATATATATATATATATATATATATATATGATATTTATATATTTATTTTTCAGGATATATATTTATTATCTGTTTTCATTCTATAAATCTAGTCTGCATAGTAAGTATCTTCTAGAGCCAGATTTTAAGGTCAACAATAAGTGAATTACATTACCTACCAATGTTTCTGTGTAATTTCTCTCCCCAGTGGGTTTTATCCCATAAAATTAAATCCATCCATCCATTTTCCTCCACTTAATCCTTGTCAGGGTCGCAGTGGGGCCGGTGGATCTCTGGCAGTCTATGGGCAAGAGGCGAAGCACATCCTGGACTGGTCGCCAGTCTGTTGCAGGGCAAAACAGAGACGCATAACCATGTACACACTCACACCTTAGGGTGTAATTTAGAGAAGCCAATCAACCTAACAGTCCTGTTTTTGGACTGTGGGAAGGAAGCCGGAGTACCCAGAGAGAAACTATGTATGCACAGGGAGAACATGCAAACTCCAAGCAGAAAGACCCCGGGCCAAGAAGCATACCCGCATCCTTCTTGCTTCAAGGCAACAGTGCTACCCACTGCCCCACTGAGCAGCACTCATATAAGTAAATAATTTTTTAAGTTACACTTGGTAAACAATGCTTATCAACTATCAAGCATAATAGTTCTAAAAAGTCTCGGACCATGACTTGACAAAAAATCAAAAAAACGTCCTGTAGCCTCAATTCTAGTTTTTTCTGTAGAAGATTTTTTTAAGCAAAGACGAGGACAGGGGGAAGAGCAAAATTCCCATAATGTCCTTACTGAAGTTTTGAGTCTGATAAAATGTCAGGTTACTGACCCACTGAGATATGAAAAATTCCAGAAGAAGTCTTCAATACTCTGCAATGACAGTTAAGAATCAGGCTAAATGTAAAAGTTAATTTTTAAATGTTCAGGAGCAGGACATTAGGTGTGAAAGTAATACTTACAGGTTATAAGCCAGGTTTCAAAACGCTTCAGTGGAATATTGCAACAATGTCATGTTTTTGTTTGTTTTGTTTGTTTTTTGCTTCTAAAATTAATCTTAAGAGGGATTTACAGGCAGCAATGCAAAACACAGAAAGTTTTAATGTCTCAAAATACAAACGCTGAAGCTTCTCCAGTCTGTCATCATTCTCCCATCTGTCTTCTACTATGAACAAAACTTTCTACAAAGCGACATTTTTACACACAGCCATAAAACCACTTACCTGAAAGGATGAAACTTTTATTGATTTGCAGATGTTGAGCAACAATTCCTCACTTTAGTTTCTAACATCCACACTTGAGAGTGAAGGCACTGTTGCATTGAAGAGTGGTGGGTAAGAGCGCTTTAATAATTCATTTACATCCTCTTTGATGACAAAGATAAGCTGTTCCTGGGCCAGTAGTGCTCTTCCTGGACCTCAAAGTCTTGCAGTATTCTTACAGGCATACAGTGTAAAATGTCTATCTTTCTCTGATCTTGCTATATAAATAATTCAAACAATGCTTTCTCCATCTCTGTTTGGATGTCCTATTCTCTCAGTGCACATGGGGTGTTACAACCTACAGCTCATTAAAGTCTATGGCTTTCCCAGATGGCATTCAAAGGAAACCCTGTACCATTTTTTTCCTGCATATTATACAATCATTAATTTAGTGTTCTCTTTATCTAATGTTTCACTCTTGTTCCATCTGCTTGGTTGTTTAGGAATTGTTATTTCTGAGTATGATCTAATGAAAACATCAGCATCAAGATGTTGCTAAGAATCATCCAACTGAAAATCATAAAATTTTTCATCTTTACCTGAATTTAGGGTTGTCAGATATTATTAGTAGACTCTAAAAAATACCTTATTTGCAGTTGAGAATTTATTGAGAAAATTGTTTTTGTCACATTATGAACATGGCAGGATTATTAGTAGTCCCAATTATCATGCTCTATGACAATAAACAATAAAATAGCAGCATAAAAGATATGATGTTTAGTGAAGCAACTCATTTGTTGTAAACTCAAACCCTTTGAGCCAAATTTATCTGGGCGTCAAGATCCAATAATACCTTATTGTGTCATAAAAAACAAGAATATGTTATTCGAAAATGTGCAAACTGATTGAAAACTACTAAATAAATAGAGGCAAATGTATAATATTAGGCCACTGTGCAATTCTTAGAAAATAAAAATATTAAGTAAAAAGTTTAATTCATATTGCTGCAACCTGCTTTTTTAAAGACTTGATAATGCTGCAGTGGCCCGATGTAAGAATGATTTTGTAACTCATAAAATGTTGAACAGCTGTTTTTTCCATTCGGATGAAATTGAGCCGCAAGTGTGAAAAGGTTTATTTGCTGATTTTGTAGCTTTTTTTTTCCTAAGCTGATTGATTAGTTGGTTGGAAGAATAGTTTTTGTTTGCCTTACTTTTACATCCAAGGTCAACATAACTTTTGTCCTCCTATAAGTTATTCCCATGTTTTGCCACTACAGCTGTCTGTTACTCTGTCTATGTTGTTCCTTTACCCAAATGAGGTCCTAATGATCATCAAAACACTTAAATATTTTTAAATCTCAAAAACAATCAAATTTAGTTGCATATGGCTGTCCAAAAACTCTTTTCAACGCATTTCCATTTATTTTTGGGTTTGAGCCCCTTTTAAGTGACAATGTAACGTGACAATGACCGTTTAAAAATTGACTCTTCTTAACTTCTTTCTGTAAGTCATTATTTAGTTCCCTCAGACAATACCTTAAGAGTAGACCAAGCAATGTTCATAGAAAATTAGATTGTGAAGAGTGTGCAAAACTGTGCCACACTGAAATATTTTACTCTATAAAGTGAGAACATAAACAATCAAAACTGCATAGATTTGTGTTACATTTAAGCAGTCGTAAGTTACTCTCTGTTGCCCCCTTGTGCCTGTCCCCTGTCCCCTAGCTTCCTTCTAGTCACTTCCATCCACACCTGCTCCATATCTGCTGCTTTCCCCAGTCTTTGTCCTGTCTCCTATTCTTCTATTCTGGTTCCTTGTTGTTACTTGGCTCCCCACCTTTTGTTCTTGGATTTTTTTTTACCCTTGTTTCATTAAATCAGTAAGACTCATCTCTCCCTTCCCGCATTTGGATCCTCAACCAACCTTGACCCCTCGTTGACATAGGCTTATAGTATATAGTGCTTTTTCATGGCAGGGGACTCTACACTACATGGAATCATTTAGTGTAAAGCAACAGATTACAGATTGCAGCTTGCCACCATATTGTATGGTGGTAGGCTACATTGTAGCCACAGCTGCCCTAGGGCTAACTGACTGAGGTGTCACCATCAATAAACAGCGTGGATGAAGTGTCTTGCCCAAGGACATCAGAACTGAGACGGATATAGTGGGGTTTGAACGTGCAAACCTTTAGCTTTTGGATAAGTTTTTTTTTTTTAGTTTTAACGGCACTAGTGGCTCGATTTTTTTTTCTCGACAGTAGGCTGACAGGAAAGGGGGTATGAGAGAGGAGGAGGGACATGCGGGAAAGGACCACAGGCCGGATTCCGACCGGGGTCGCCCACATCGAGGACTAAGACTTCCAGACATGGGTCTTGCATGCTAACCACTGTGCCACCTGCACGCCCCACTGATGAACTTCTGCACCCAATGCCATTGCTGTACCATAACAGACAATTTATTTTCTTCTTAAGTTGACACAGGCTTCAAGAATATATTTTTCTTATGCACTCGTTACATAAAACTGCCCTGCCCTTGATTAAGGCATTCCTGTCTTCTTTTTAAAATTTGATGACAGTCTAATTTATAACTGCGTGGTCATTTGATTAGGACAATAAAGGTGCATATTCATCTCAATCTCCTATTTTAATTACTTCCATTAATTAGCAGGAAGGCCTTTACTGGTCAAAATTAGTGCTGTCATCCAGGACCCAATCAACTGTCTTAATAGGAAGAAAACATTATGGAAAGCATTTGCTTTTTATCCAAAAAAAAGCCCCTGTACATCATTGCACATTCTCAGGCTATGTAATACATACATTATTATTGAATTACTCAGGAAGCAGGTGAGGATGTGTGTTCAATAGCTGTGGGATTTTAGTGGCGTTAATGTCTGAACCATAGAAATGAGAAAGTAATTAGTAGGAGTACATGCACTCGGAGGACGCAGGATCCTGCTCTCTGCTTAGCCGAGCTTTTTTGTTTTTTTGTGGACGTATTTACGCGTGGGTTTGCAGTACAAGGCCATCAACAAGAGGAGAGGCTGACTAACAACTGTGGAGTCCAGAGAGAAGCAAACATACTGATGCACACCCAGAATTATATGGACAGAAGCTCTGCCTGCAGCTTTGCACTGAAAGACCACTTCTTTTCTTGCTGATTTCCAAAGTGTAATTAAACTGAACAAGTAAGAACAATGGTAATTCTTTTATATTTTAATTGTGTCTGATTGAGGTAAAATTAGTAAATCTCCATCTCTAGACCATTCACCTCATCTTGAATTCTTATAAAGGCCTTATTTAGACTTGTCAGGGGATTTTTCTAATACCTTAAATTATTTTTAGGACGGCACTGAAGGGAATTATTTGCTGCCGTACTTACTCCATTTGGGCTAGTAAAGCGTATTGGATTTAGTTGGTATTTCGTTATATTTATTGCATTTTTTGTTATGCCCGTGTCAATATAGATTATGTTACTTATTTTCAAATTTGCTTTTCCAGACTTTGTTCAAATATCACACTGAAATGAGGCTATAAACACTTGAGACATACAGGAAAAGTTCTGTTCAAAGCAACCACAATCATTTACATCAATTATGATAAAGTCGAATTTTGAAATATTGCTAACACCACATTTTTAAAGCACTATTTTATAGATTTGAAGACTTTTTGGATTTGTTCTAATTCAAGATCTGAAATGTTTAGAAAGGTCAAGTCTTCACTGGTCTGTGAAGGGCTGTGTTTCCTTAAAGAGCAAAAAGTTTAAGGAAATTGGTAGCTATTCTTTCCCCTTTTATTTTTAAAATTTCAAGTTTGACTTATTTACAGTCTATGCAGAAAGTGTATACATCTGGGGCCTCGGGTATATATTGTGCGGCAATCCACCCCAACATTTGACCTGTTGTGACAATTTGCGGCAGCCATGCAAACCTTTTAAATCCACAATAACAACCTAAAAGCATTAAAAAATACCCAGTAACATCAAATGTGGCTCTATTTAGTTAAATTAAACCGAGAGCATCAAACGTGACGCTTTTCCACAGTTTGTATCATTTAGAATTGAGTGATGAAACTAAATCATATTGACGCCATACACCACAGTAAGACATCTAAAAATTATGGAAACAGCTTCAGTTGGATCTAAACTTTGAATATTCCTCTGTTTAGGCCATGGATGTCTGTAATTAAATGGTTAATAAAAATATACCACATTTAGCACACCTATTATTTAACCATATATATATATATATATATATATATATATATGTTAGGGGAGCAGTTCTTAAACCTCATCCTGATTAAACATTGTTTAGTACATTACGTGCTGAATGTACACTCTTACCAACCACAGCGATCAAAAAGTCTACCTAAACTGATGATCCGTGAAAGAGAATGAAAAAACATTTTCTTTTCAGACTCCACCATCAATGATGAAACATGATTCGTTTGCCACAGTTAATTTAACTGTGGCAAAGATTTAATTTCAGTTTTTACTCCTTCTGTTGAGCATAGAAAAGAATGTCAGAACCAACGTGCCTGTGTGAATAAGCTAATGAAATACAGCTAACAAGACATTAATCAAACTAGACTTGATAAAAATACAGTAACTCTCAAATAAAATAATTAGTTAGAATCAGAAATACTGTATTAATCCCTTGCGCAAAATAAAAAATAAGCAGAATAAAATAAGTAAAATTACAACCTATACAGTAAAATTTCACCCCTCCTCTATAAACATTCTATTACAACACTTCCCATATTAACAGTGTAAAATAAGTTATAAGAGTAAAATAAGATAAGGAGAATAATAAAATAAGGATCTCAGTGTAGGCAGCCAACAGAGTAAGAGAAATATTAGGTGTTTAGTCTTGACTAACTGTGAAATCACTTTAATACTAAAGACTTATTGTGCATAAGGGGATATGTAATCAGGGCAGTGCTTCCTATTAATATAACCCTGTGCTTTATTAAGACTAAGTAATACAGCTTATTTTGACCAAAATAGCCATAAAGCCAAAAGGAAAATTTTGAAAAATATAGGACAAGTTTTGAATTGATATTTGTACCTCTCTCCACTCTCCCATCACTCACTATGCAGTCTTCTTTCTCAATATTGTCTGAAGTTGCAAGCATTGGCATGGTGTTATTGCATGCCACCGGGGCCTCTCAGTACTGATTGATGGCTAAACGGCGCTCATACATCTCAACTTCCATCTGGGATGGGATGGCAGTGGCCAGCTGACTGCTAGTGTCACCTTACAATATTATGGAGAGCCAGAGAAGACTGGGGCGTTTGTGAAGAACCAGAGTCCCACACTTGATTGATACATAGATACAAGCTACCCAGGTATACAAATAGATTATCTTTTTTTTTTCACCTCACTGCTCAATCATTAGAGTTGTTCTGCTTTTTTTCAATGTTTTGAAACATCTCTATCTTTATTCCTTACTTTTCTCTACACTTTAATATTTACACTAAAACCCTTCCAAGCGTCCACATAGCAGACTTATTATAAAAAGGTAATTTATCGCCTCCATTTTAATGCATATGTGTTTGCTCTCCTGGAAAGAAAGGGGAGTTTTTCCAGTTACAAAAATATCCTGATGGAGTTAATCCCTCAGAACAGTCACTCTGAAGCACCAGATACCTCTCCACCCCTTTTTGCGGAGTTCAAAAGCCATTAAAAGTTGTATCCTGGTAATGGCATTATGAGTGAATAGTGTTGCTTGTCTCTGGCTATTTCCCACTCATTCATCACTGGTTTGGTGAATTTGCTTTCCTATTTTAATCCATGCTGCTCATATTGAACAATGTTTTAGTAAAAATGTAATCTGTTTCAGAGAACTCACCTTAGATTATTAGCTCAATAACTCATTTAATTCAACAGGTTATGCTGCAATGATTTAAAGGTTAATACGTTTCAAGTGTACTTACTGTGGTCTTAACAAGCCTTTTACATGAATTGTTTGTATTCAGCCAAATTGGATGATTCTCAACAGCCTAATGAAGTCCTGCCACAACCTCTCGAGTGGATTTAAGTTTAAGAACATCTTTTGAGCAACTCCAAGGTGGACCTGCTGTGGGCTACAGGTAATTGGCCTGCTGAGTAACCAAAATTAGCTTGATCTTAATATTGCAAAATGATGGCTGCAGATATTCCACCTGGACTTTCTACTATATGACAGAATAGATAATTCTATTAGCTAAAACCAGATTCTATAAAGAAGAACATATAAACTGTATTATACAAATATAATTTTTTCTTAGAATGAAACCCTGATAGGTCTACAGCAGATGGAACACATATCTCCTTTTTTTTTCAATATGGATTAAGGCTCATACTATAATTTACTGTAACACCAAACTTTGAGAAATTACTTGTCGGCCTCAAACACTTGGTCCAGAACCATAGATCAGTTAATAATTCTCACTGTAATCAGTTACAGACCGGCCAGTCCTGGACAGTGAGAGCCAATACTTGGCTCTCTCACTGTTGGGTTGAGGTTTTGAGGCCCCAAAAGCAGAGATGAGGAGGCAGAGGTGAGTTTTGTAGATTTAACTAAGTACTCACAGGCAACTGACTCAGGAGTCCAAAAATCCAACATACCGTAACAAATACATAAAAAACAGAAACTTAGGGACATCAGGGAAAACTACATGAGCAGCCAGGAAAAGATGAGGAACCAGCCCTGAGGAACTGCACTGGAAGAGTACATATAGGGGACAGAACAAAGACTGGACTAATGAACTGATTGGGAGCAGGTGTGAACCGAGGATTCTAGAAAAGAGCTTGGGAAAAGGAGACAAACACAAGAGGGCAAACAAGAAATACCTAAGTACTCAAATACTTCCAGAAAACACCACAAAATAGAAAATAAACCAATAAAACTAGAAAACAAAGAAAAACATGGATCAGAGTGAAGCTGAAATCTCAAAAGAAACCTGGAGCAGAACCAAGACCATGACATCACATGTCATCCTTTCTCAGGTCACACTATGTTTCACTGGGTAGTGGAGTCTCACAATAAGACGTTCTTTTCTTACAGTAGATAACACTCTTCCAGTAGTCCATCCCTTAACCAAATTTTACAGAAAACATATGTTTCAGAGTTCGGATAAATCATCAGGAAAACGATACAATACCTTCTGGTGGTTGTTCTCTTAATATAAAGCTCATGTCCTTAGATGATATAAGTAAAATTTAAAGATATAAAATATATATAAATAACATATATAAAGATATAAATTAATAGCAACAATAATCTCCACTCCACTGTGAGTGCCTTTTTACTACAGTAGATGAGGGGTCTTGCTTTTGTCTTATGGAACGACCAGGCCACCTACACTATTTAGACATGAGTGATCCTGCCAGTTAAAAGACAATGGTTATAACTACAAAACAATAAAACAAGCTGTGGTTATGTTCTTGTCCGTTGATTGAAATATTATTGCTAACCATTCTTAACTGGAAACCAACTAAACTAACACAGCAGCATGCAATTCTTGAGTTCAGATAGAAGGATTCAAACAGTGGTTTATGTTCTTATGTTAGATGCTCATTGAGGTAAATTTCATTCATTGCCTATTTTTTCCCATGAGCTATAACCCTGGAATAATATATGATCATTTTGTTATTTTGCAAATGATTTTCCACTCTGAGAAAATGACTCTCTAGCCTCTTGTAAGGGGTATTGAAAATATCAGAGGAGCCAGAATAATTTAATTAATGCATGATATAAAAAAAATATATCATTATTCAAATAAGAAGCTGTCACTCTTCTCTTAACACGGGGGAAATAACAGCTTTAATGCTCAGAGGGACATATTTTTGTTAGATCTCTTATAAAGCAGTGAGAAGGTTCTTAATAGCCTTGATCCCAATGCACAGAAATCCTATAAAGTTGGGCTCATAAACCATGACAGTGGCATGGAAATTACCTGAAGTGAATGATGTGGAAAAAGGATCAACATCATGTCTATGCACAAAAAATATATACTTTACAGTCTCTGATCTTTCTTGGTCTATCCCTGACTCTCCAAACAACGGTAAAATTAAAATTTTATTTAGTTTACAAATAAGCATTTTAAATTCATCCAAAATAAATACGTAGAATAATATGAAAAACTTAAGTTTTTAGATAGGGAGTCACTTTAGGAGCTTTCTTTAAATTTAAGCACAGCACTTAGAATTTTTGGATAAGTTCACCTTGATTAATTCAGCGGTGGACAGCGATTCTCCAGACCTAAATAGGACAGATTTCATAGGATCATTGCTTTCATGTAAGATCATTACTTTAATATTGAAGAAATATTTTGTGTACAACTTTCTTATGCTGTGGAGGAATCCTGCCTTTAAGGCAGCAAACATTTAAACATTTTCTCAGTGGTAATGGAAGTTTGAGTTGCTAAATGTCAGCAGCTAAAAATATAAGTTGGCTATAGATCTGAGATAGGCCCATTTCTCTGCGGATCGAAAGATTATTTCCTTTGAAGGGAGGGCTGCTATAAGCCCGGTTGGCTGCCTGTGTGAGGTCATTCTAACATTTAAACAAGAGAGGAACATAAAAAAAAAAAAAGAAAACTCACAATGAAATAATCTTAATGTGTTTCACTTGTGTTATAGTTTTGCTAATAATATTGAGAGGCAGATAAAAAAAGATTAGTCTCCACTTATTAGAGGTATATGCATCCTGTCCAATTCAATAATCTAGTGGTTTGTTAGGTGTGATTAGAAATATAACTATCATGATAAAAACAATTAAACAGAACAAACAAACAAAAACACTTGCAATGTGTAAGCTGTATTTAACCAGGTGTGTCTCAATGAGATTACAAATCTCTTTTACTAGTGAGAAGTTAACAGATTTAGTGGTTAATGACCCATTTTTTTATTGTATGTACTCACCAACTGCTTTCAGATCTCGTATAATGAAAATTCCCTATTTCAACAATGGTTTGTAAAAATTAATTTCTTAAGTTCAATAAAAGATCAGTGTATATAAAATGCATAATAAAAAAAATGTCCTTCTGCGCTCTACAAACACAGTTTTAATGAAACTGTTTTATTCAAATCTGAGTTAAATCGTAAAATCAATTGCAGGTTTTAGTATTTAACTTGTATTTAAGAGATGATCAAATGCAGACTCAAGAACAAAAGAAAAACAAATAAAAAATTAAAGATCATGTAGTTTTTATTTTAGCATAGCTGAGAAGCTGAGAAGCAGATGCTTAAAGGTATAGAGGATGATCCTTAATTTCTGGGTGAATCATCTAAATAAGTTGGCCTCCAAATTGTCAGTCATTCTGGGGATATGTTTACGTAAAGCTGTCCTTCGTGCTCGTCCCGTTAGCTTTCTTTTTATGTGCATGCGCACTTTCAGGCATATATCTGTGGTGAGCTATGGTTTCATACAGTCATTGAAGCTCATCTTTCTCACCACAGTTCTTTGACAATGGCAGAGGGTCGTAAGAGAAAAAGTGTCTACTAAGTGAATGGAAAGAAAAGAAAGGCCTCAGAAGAGGCTTTGTGTAGAAAAGCATTATGGGATTTGCCATCACGCCTTAATAGGCTGTCGCTACCCGACAGCGGCGACTAATAACAAAGATGGCACAGGCATCTCGCAGTGGACCATTGGGGTAAGTTGACTTAGTCCACTATATAGTCCGAGCTCTATATAGTGAGGGATTTAGGGGTTAGGATGGACGCTCAGGCACAGTAAGCTTGCATGACCTATGAGAACAGCAACTTTTAAACAGAGCATTTGCAAGGAGAAATGGGCTTGTCTATGCTCTCACACGCACATTTGGAAACGGTGGGTCTTTTAAGAAATTCGAGAAAATTCCACAATACCTTTAAGTCTGATTATTATCTTGCATTGATACGACTACAGTGTTAAATGTTCATTGTCTGTCAAAACATTTAAAATCTTGTCATACAGGGATTTTAAAGGTCTCTGTGGTACATCTACACCTTATGGAGAGAGGACTTTCTTTTGAGGACCAAAATGTTCACATTTTGGACAGAGAGGATAGGTGGTTTCAGAGGGGTGTGAAGGAAGCCATCTATGTTGAGAAAGAAAAACCAGCCTTAAACAGATCGGGTGAAATCAGATATTAGCTTTCGAATTCATGCAATTCATGAATTTGAAACCTAAAGCTTCATTGTGTTGATTCCTTCCCTGCTATCATCGTAACCCCTACCCCATTACAGGGAACCAGAGCAACTCGCCTCTTCATCCAGGCCAACAATTTCCTTTAATGACTCCCCTTTTAGAGACATTGACAGGTTTTGGGTATTACAGGCTAACAAAGAAACAAAACAACACCCATTCCAAAGGGGCAGAGCCACTGAATTTGCATGTTTTTAAGCCAAAACAAGCTGACCTGGTACGAATGTTTTGTTTGCCTAAATCCTATAAAATAATTCCTACACTGTACCCTATGTGTCCTAAGTTCTGATTCTCCATCTCTGCCATGTTTTCTATTTTAATTCCATTAGGTTGGCATGAAAGCTATTGATCTGCATTGTTTCTAAACTGCCCCTCTGCAGACACACAAACACACCTAATGGCATTTGTAACTCTATCCACACACAGAGTGCTCTCCGAATGGCCGGAGATCAACAAAGAGGGCAGAGACGCAAAGAGTTTCACAACTCACTTACAGCCCGCCTGAGTGATGGCCAGCGGAAGGGAAATCAATAGCAGGAGGGGAGACACCATCAAAGCTGTCCGCCAACCAACATCCCGTTGCTGTCGACAGGTTTTAATCCATAAAGCTGGAGTCTCCCCTGGAACAAAGAGAGACGAATCAGGCCCTTCTCTCAACTCTCTTCAGGGCTTTGAATTACAAAGACCTTACATTGTAGTGTTGGTTTGTGCTACATAGATCCAGACCTAAGATCTTATGTTCTCATCACTGCTTCCTCTTGCATATAAAACTATTGGGTGAGAATAAATAAATAAATATAAATCAAGGGAATGCTTGCATCGGCTGTATAAAAAAGTTTCTCATTTAAAATCCTATTATTTTTCAGCATATGTGAGTGTTAAACAAAGACCTCAGCTATGACCCATAGAAAATATACAGAAAAGCAAACTTGATTTATGGCTTCATCCTCAGTGTAACCATAGAAGCCATGCTGCCTGACTGACACCAGACTCTGCCTTTGCTGCAGAGTCTGCACCTCTTTGACAGATGTGCTTTTTAAAATGATGTGATAGATTTTATAATAGTTTAGTATTGGAAAAAAATCAGCTACAACTCATGTTACTGTGATAACAACCATCAGTAAATACTAGATTTTTGCCCAACATATGTTGGAGTTGATGATTGAGAATTCATTTTTAGTGTGGTTTTTCAAGTGAGGTTTAAGCAAAAAAAGATATATATATATATATATATATATATATATATATATATATATATATATATATATATATATATATATATATAATCTGCAATCTAGTTGTGATGTATATTAAATCAAAGATGAAATATATTTAATTCTTTTTAAAGAATGAGACTGAGTTCAGGGTAAGATCAAGGCGTCGCATTTTTTGAAAATGAATTCATACATAGGTTTAAATGCTTTACATAAAAAGAAAAATAAATGAAAGCAAATGAATTAAAAATGTAAGAAGCAAATACTTTCAAATGCATGACTTTATTATAGAACATAGGGTTTAAATCCTGATTTTCTTTTCTTTCAGATGCTTCCTTATCTCTTGAGCTATCTGACATGTTTTTCCCTTCATGATAAGAAACTTTCATGTATTTTGTCCAGTTTTACTCAGTAAATGCCAACCCGGTCTCTAGGGATAAATGAACACCTCTTAACATCAATATTCCAGGCTTGTCTCCAATTCCCAATTAGATTTGGTAGACTGGGAACAAGTTCTTTAGAAGATCATCTGGTGACACAGAAATCTGCTGTAGGAGATTTTGCGCTACTGTTTTCTGAGTTTGGAGGATCATGTATATATAAAAAAAACAGAGTTAAAGAAGTTTTCAAAAAGCACAAACTAACGCTGGTTTGTTGAGAAATATTGGAACCAGTTTAGCAAAGTAACAGTGAATTGTACCCTATTTTTTAACACTGTGTGTCACTGCAGTATACAGTGAAAAATGCATTGAGTATTCAACACATGATTTTGCAATTATGTGTCAGTTAAAACTTCAAAATGTAACGATAAAAAGACTGTATCCAGAAAACAACCTATGGGGCTAGTTTTATGTTCTCTACTCCGCTTGTCTGCACTTTTTTTTTTTTTTTTTTTGTCAAGTTTTAACCGCTGAGGCTTGTGACATCAAGCAGGATTACTGGGTTAGGAAGGCAAATTCAGCCTCAACTTTCACTTTCTGGTGCCACAAAGCTGGATTCATTCTTAGCGATGCTGGTCACCATGGCAATGTACTGACCTGTAGACCTGCACTGGTGCAGGCTAATTTTCAGGATTGATCTGAATCCCAGAAAAAGCTCCACCCAGCAGCCAATCAGCTGATCAAGAAATACATATTGAATACAGTATATTGAATGGCCGATTTAATTTAGAGTGCAAAATTAACACAATAAAAGCACTTTAAGATAAAATAACAGTTAAAACACAATGTGGTCATTACGAATTGAGTATTTTCTTTAAATATATTTTTCCTTTGCCTATTTTTGACACATCAACTTTTGGTTGAACAAAAGATCATCAAACTTTATTGTTCTCACAATGGAGAAATCCACTCTCTGCATTGAACCCATCCCCTTAGGAAGCAGTGGGGTGCAATTGTGTGGCGCCCAGGGAGCATTGTGGGGTTAAGGGTCTTGCTCAGAGAGCCAGAGTGGTGGTCCGTGGGAGTGGGGCTTGAATTCAGAACCTCTGGAACTACACACATTTTGGAACTACATGTGGATTGGTTAAACTTTATAGGCTGGAAGTAATCGCGTTACGTTGAGCTCACTTCATGGTATGGGCTCCTGCACTATTTCTCCATGTTTTTTTTTTCTTCTTCTTCAAGAAAGAAATTTTGCATTGAATTTTCATCCATTTAAAATAAACCCAAAAAAAATCCATAAGACTATATAGAAGAGTACAGCTTAATCTTTTCAAAGATTTGAAAAAAGTTTATGTAAAAAACACCTTTTTTTCACACTTGTCATAACATTTATCAATATAACATAATTATGCATACAACACTACTTATGAGACTTTTGCAGGGAGGGGCTAGATCCGTTTATAAACAAGACAAATGATCATGTGTAATATCAAGCCATTTCCATTTAAAGATATACCTTCAGTTCTTCCATTTTTTTTAGTTCTTTTCAAAGGTGGGAGATGTGGATTGAACTGAACAAGGTGCAGATTGGACTCACCTGGTTCAGTGTCTGGACAAAAACAAATGCATGGTTTGGAGATGACTTGATGACTCCACATGTCCCTATTCTGGAATGAGTTATTGCTTAGGTTTCATTTAAAGAAAGCACCATTTGGAACCTTTAAAGATCCTTACAAAAGCTACAAACTGTTCAATAATTCAGTAAAAAAAATAATGTATTTGTTTCATTACTAAAATTAATATTATAAATGCTAGCTTGAGGTAAAAACAGGATTAATTATCTCATAGAGGCAGACCAAAAGCTATTTTTCACATTAAATAAGGCGATTAACAATTAAAAAAGGCTTTGGTTAACCTAAAACGAGCGAGTGTTTGGGTAATGGATTTTCCATCAGTTGCAAAGAAAAAGAAGTACACTGCAGGCTTTGTGTACAAAGAATTAAAAGCTGCTATTTTCATACAACAAGGTTACTTTTGAGAGTAATGACATATATTTTTCTAGTACGTTCTTTAGGGTAAGATTACTATTTTTTGTTTTAATCTGTTAAAAGTGGATTATGAGAATATGGCATTTTAAGCTTCAATTGCCAAATGTTAGTTTAAATGGAGGTCCACCTCTGGTTTGAAAGAAACACACAGCTTACCATGGCCATGTATGTTTCATGCATTATGAATGAAAATTCAGTCAAGTCAGCGACAGGGAAAGTTCATTGATCTAGAAAAGATTCATCCTGACACCCTCGAAGTTTCCCATCTCCCCACCTCTGATTTTCCTGCCTCTTCCCATTGGATCCTTGGATTCCTTTTCCTTACCGGCCTCATCCTCCCTCTGTAGGATGTGGAGAAATATATGCAATGGCTCGAGTTTTCAACTTAACACATCTGCTGGGGTGTGCATGTGAGCTCACAGACAGACAGGCTCATGTAATATTCAGCAGACCCCTGAGCCCCCTGAGTGCCACAGGTCTGTCCTGTGATGGAATGGAAGTCTCTGCCCTCATCTCACCTGAAGAAAGGAGTTACCATAACCTTTTTTTCTCCCTATTTCCCATCTCATCTTTCTCCTCTCCTCTTTCCGTCTGCTCACCCTCTCCCTAGCTACTCTGTCATCTCTCCTCCATGTTAGCATCCTGCTGTCACCCTTCTGTCCCCGTCTAACCATATGTCGTTTTCCTACTCTCTTTTCTGCCATTCTTCATATCAACCCACCCTCTTCACAACTCTTGATGCAATCCTTTCTCTTCTTCCTCCTCTTGACTCCTTCCTCCTCCCTCTATTCCTGCCACCTCATCCGGCCTCTAGTCCATGTGTTTGCTGTCAGAAGAGCGGAATTAGTCCGTCCTCCTCCCTTAGCTCCTTCTCTTGATCCTGAGGGAAATAACTCTGTTGCAGTCTGCTGCCGTTCTTTTTCACAGATCAAAGAGCTGGAATTGAAACTGGCTGCCCGAATAAAGAAGGAAAGATACATATAAAAAAAAAAAGCAACAAAAATAAAACAATACAAGAAAAAAAGGAGGTGGTTCCTTTTGCATCATTCTCTCCCTTCCTGCTAAGAGGGGCGTGGGACCCTGCAGCCTGCACATCTGTATGAGAGGATGCAGCCTTTTTATAAACTGTGTCCAAACAGTTGCTCAGCGCCAACACTCCCCCCTGGTGGCAAGGACTGCAGGGACAAAGTGGACCAAATTCATGTGTAAGCCATAGCACTACAGAAATGCTCTTAGAACTAAGGATGATTGCCAATATTTATATGGAGATTGAGCAACATATACAGTAATACCTATGTTATGTGATTAGTGTTTGCAAAAAGGAAAACAGATAAATAACAGTTTGCAAAGAGTTTAATCACTGGACTTTTCGTACCATAGACAAGAGAGAAGTTATTGTTTTTCTCTTTGTTTTGATTACAGTATATCAAATTCAGTGCCATCAGCAGCCTTTAGAGGGGCCCTTACACTTACTTGCCTTTAGAGGGGCCTAACACTTACTTGCCTGCAATTTTATCTTAGAACAATTCCAGATTTTCTGTATGGGTCTTAGACGGTTTTGTTTTAGAGAATATTAGAAACAGACTGTATCAAACATTTCCCAAGCTTTGAAGACTTCATAGAGCACCACTAGACAATGGAGAGAAGAACAGCACAGGGTAAACCTTTTTTACCAAGACCTGGCTGTCTACCTGAACTGATTTGAAACAAATATGACTGTTATGGAAGAGTGGTAAGATTATAAAATATAAAACAATAAAAAAAAGTGTGTGTTCATTAAAACTTTTAGGACCTACTCTGGGTCTTGTTCACGAGTGAGGGATGGATGGAGCGTGAGATTGACAGACGGATCAGTGCAGCGTCGGCAGCAATGCGGTCACTGTATAGGACTATTGTGGTGAAGATGAAGCTGAGTCGGGCAAAGCTCTCGAGTTACCGATCGATCTACATTCCCACCCTCACCTATGGTCATGAGATGGATAATGACTGAAAGGACAAGATCACAAATACAAGCGGACAAAATGAGTTTACTTCGCAGGGTGGCTGGACGCATCCTTCGAGATCGGGTGAGGAGCTCAGTTACCCGTGAGGAGCCTCGGAGTAGAGTTGTTGCTTTTCCACGTCGAAATGAGCCAGCTGAGGTGGCTCGGGCATCTTTTTCGGATGCCTCCTGGTCGCCTCCCTCGGGAAGTGTTACAGGAATGTCCCATTGGGAGGAGGCCTTGTGGAAGGCCCAGGACATGCTGGAGGGACTATGTCTCTGAGCTGGCTTGGTGTCGCCTCAGGGTCCCTCCAGTACAGCTGGAGGAAGTGTGTGAATCGGGAAGTCTGGGCATCTTTGCTTTGACTGATGCCTCTGCGACCCCAATCCGGATAAGCGGAAGAAAATGGATGGATATATCGTTAAAAAATTCACTTTAAAACATGCTGCTTGCATTGTCATGCAACTTTGACTTCTTCAGAGAAAAGTGAGCCACGATCTAATGAGAAGATGAAATGTTTTATTCTGCAAATAACTTAAGACTGGGGTCAAACTTCACCTTCTCTGATGATCACAACCCTAAACATATAGCCTGAATAACAGTTCGATGATTGATGAAAGCATACTCACTTGTTGGAATGATCTTAATCTAAAGTTAAATTAGAGTCCTCAGAATGCTTTGTGAGAAGAACACTTCAGTCCTAAGTTAATGTTGAAAATAAATGAAAAAGGAAAATTTGGACTGTAATATATAGGCATATATATCCAAGCTGACATAGACTTTATTTATCATATGGGCCTGGTTTCCATATGTGATCCTTTTCCTTTCAATCTTCGCTGTATGTGGCAAAAACAGGAAGGTAGGCCAGGCTAGATATTAACTTCACATACAAAACAAAGCTGAAAATGATTAATGAATGATAGTGGCTGGCTGGGTTTAAAGGCAATAGAAACAGTACTCTCCTCCCCTGTAATTTTTCACCCAGCAGCTGTCTCATAGTCCCATCCTTTTTAGTAGGCCACCTTAAAATATCACACAGTGAAAAGCCACTTCATCTGCAAAGCTGTAACAGAAACCTAAATGTTTGCACTCTTTCTAGTTTCTTTGTAAAAGGCAGTTGTACTTATATAGCTGGTGTCATTTTTGAGTAATTCCTGGATTAGCTAAAGGCGTATATTAACCCACCTCTTAAACCCTCAAAGAAAAAATGTGGCCAAGTTGCATTTGTTGTACTATCCAGCCCAGTGCTAAAGCAGAGTGTTTATTTGAAATGTTAATCTCTCAGGATAAAATATTAATGGGGGGGATATCATTGACAAGCCACTTCATCTACAGTGAGGGTAAAAAAAAAAAGCATGTTTTACATTAGACTAAACAAAGGATTATCATCTTCAAACTAAAAACTAACTCCATTTGTTTTCATGCCTCCACATTCACATTTAATTGTCCAGTAGGACCGACTCGCATTTGTCATGCAAGACATTTGGAAAGTCACAGTAGTGTAGGCATAGAGTATTGAGGATGGCTGTAATCCATTTAAAAGAGGCTCTGCTATTGTAAATGCTGCCTTGCTGTCATGGCTTCCAGGCATAGCTATCACTACTGAGCCCTCATTAGTTTAACCTCTGTTTCCCCAACTGCGACAAGTGGAAATGTCAGGGAAGCTCTTTAAAGTCCTCCACAGCTGTGTGCTAAAGGCAAACCGATTCTGTAGTCTGTATAGTTCTTTATAGTTTACAGGGTGTATGCTGTAAGCATTCAAGTTGCCAACTCCTTGAAGTACAAAAGCTGATGATTCAGTCATTTTTATAATGATGCCATTATACTACAATCAACTAGACCATCTGGATGTATGTTAAAGAGAAAACGATGACCTCCTGCGGACCAGTTTCCTGGATTTTGCACAGACAATAAAAAAGAAAAGATCTTGGCCTCCATTCATTTTTCTGTGGCACAGTAGCAAGGAAGAAAAGAGCAAACTGCATTTAATATCCAAACATCTGCTGATGTAAAATGGAAGCAGACAAGAAGGGGAGGAGACGTGTCAAGTGCAGTGGGAGTATCAAGTCAAGTGGGTAATATTCTCACCAGCCGTCTGTGTTTATATGAGTGCGGAGGTGTTGGGGTTTACTTTAGTGGAGGCGTGTGTATGCTGTGCTTTATAACATCTGGGCAGCTTTTTTGAAGTACCCAGGTGGCTGGTACTGCAACAGCTGCACTGCTTCTCTTCCTTCAGCTCTCATAAGATCAAGGGAGCTTGACGGACTGTCTTGATCTACAGTATACCTCCCCCGAAATAAAATGCAGACCCTCTCCTCTTCTCATTCCTGAGTTATACACCTGCTATCTATTCTACGGTACTAGATGTGCAGATAGAGACCTGCCACAGGTAAGTACAAGCTTAAGCCTTCCCTTGAGATCTTCCCATAAACAGGGGTCCCATAAAGGGAGTTAAAACATGCTGCTCCTTTAGTGCCTGATCCAAACATTAATCGCAAGGTGTGTTCTTTGTCCATAACTTTGGCAAGGTGAAAAAGCGAGTGGTAGTCTGTGTTCTCCTATGCTCGTATAACCCATGTGTTCCAGGTCAGCATTTTACACAGCCTGTTAGCAACTATGAACCAGTGTATCTACTCACAAAAACAGACCTTAAACAATTTTCACAAATTCCCTCCATGTAATATGACGTGAATTATAGTCTCTATATGTGCAGAGCTGGTAGAGTTATACCCTCAAAGATTTGCTACTAAGAGGTAGTTTTTAAATTACTAGGCAGTAGCTAAATTGATATGTGTAGAACTGAGTTGAGTTCTACGTTATCATTCTGGGATGGATGCCATTCAGTCTGTCCGTGAAAAGGAGGGATGTTTAGTACAATACTTCGGGCTGATTGGTGACTTGCCTGCTAGTACCTGCCTTCCATAATACGCTTTTAGCCAACCGTGGCAGCGAATTGTGACATTTTCCATGTGCAAATGCACAAAGTGCTTCTCTTTGCTCCTTTTTTAATCAAGAAATTGTCCCTATTTTAGCTAAAACTGATTCAGTTGCGATTCCGAAAGATGAATCTTCCAGCTTAGCCATGATTGTAATGCCCCGGCAAAGCCCTTCTTACTGCCATCAGTCCTAAAAATCCCGCCCCAAAAAAAACTGCTGGCATGTCATTGGTCCAACACGCTGGTTGTTACGAGACGGACATATTAGCGGGAGTCTTTCAAGATGGATTTGTTGTGAGACTGAAAACTCAGATCTCACGACAATCCAGGTTGCAGCACAAAGTTAGTTTTTAGTAGCGGCTCAAAGAATCTGAATGCAAAAACCGGCAATTTTTTTGGTTTTATAAGCATAAAGACATAGATACTAAATGCATAGCCTGTTTCATAAAATTTCAACATATGACATTAAGGTGTGTTATTGGAATCTGAAAAATTTGAATAGGTTCATTGGATATTACTTTTTTATTTATTTATTCCCTGTCATTTCAATTACCAGCATCCCATTTCTACTTATACTGTATGACAATATAAGATAAAAGCTTTGTGGTACGAAGAGTTGCCACATGCCATTCCTCATTTTGGACAGCCTTTCTATTTCAGCAAAATTTAAGTCGCCTAAAGATTTTCAAAAAGTCAATATGTGTCAAAGATCTTCGTACTAAAAAAAAAAAAAAAGACTGGTCCAAAGTTTGCTCAGTTTCCAGCTCAGAAGCAATTGCTTATTCATTAAATTTCTCAGGTGTAGTTTTCTTTGAACTTTCACTGCAGGTTGTGGCTCCACAGCCGTCCTTTTTTTTTTTTTTTTTCATGCTCCCCAGCAGCACATTACACTCTTGGGCTTCACTACACTGAAATGTAGAAATGCAACATAAAGCAAGCTTATTGCACTAATTGCTTTAAGGACCGTTGAAGAAGTAACACATTTTCTTTCTTCTTTCACTCTTGTCCATACAAAAAGGTAACTGTGTGAAGCTGTGTGATGAAATAAAACTGAAATCTCAGACGTTTGCAAACGTATTTAACTACTTTGCAGACAGAGTTGAGCATTTGGGACGAATTGGCTTTTCTGAGTTTGTCTGTGTCTAAGAAATGTTATACAGTTCCTTCTCTAGGGAGGTCCCAAGCATTTCTTTCCATCTCCCACCCGCCGCAGACCTCTATACCCTAATCTAATTTACCAATAAGCTGTCGTAATTATGTCCCAAGATCTACTGCACCATGTCAATTGGCTTTTCTCTTCTGCTCCAGTGCTGCAAATAAAATAACTGCTCTGTCTATCCCAATGAAGACAGAGGAAGGAAGGCGATGTGACAGGAAGCAGCAGTTACAAATGAGCATCTTTACTGATTAATCAGAAAAACCTCCATTGTGTACCTCAGGTAATTAAGTGAGACATTAATGACGATGCTAATATGGTCTTGATGTAGTCTATAAAATACTATAAAACGATGAGAAGCCTTATTCGGTTTTATAACCACACACAGGGGATTCATAAAATCTGCATCTTGGGCATTAGTGAAGTTTAGCTTCTCACTGTTTATTTAAAAACCTCCTGTGGTCCTCCTCTGTGCTCCAAACAATTTAAAGGCAGCATTACACGTTAAGAGCTCCATAATGAGGCCTGCAGTGGGCTAGATTGCACTGGAAGGCATTCAAGTTCCTGAACGGCTGCTCTTTCTTTCTCATCGACATCCTCAGCAGGCCATGGAGCTTCTGTTTTTGGTGATTTGACGTTTAATTAATCAGATCTTTATGATCAAGCCATTTACTGTCATGTTTCTAGGCGACTAATAATGCTGCAAACATTTAATTTGCTTACACTCCAGTTCTGTGTTTATATGAGGTCTTTGAAATCTTCAACAGACCAACTGTTATACTACCCAACTCGGCTTTAAGCATGGCTGAAAACTTTCTTTTAAAGTTTAGCTACATTAGCTGACTCAGCCTTTTACGTTATCTACTTTTGCACTGGTTCTTTGTTTAACTCGGTGTATGTATTCATTTCCATTTCACACACTGCTCTTCTTGATAAGTATGTAGCCCATCATAAATATGGCTAGAGGGGGTTGGAATTTTTCTGTTAATTTGCAAAGTAAATTTGCTGGAATTCAAGGCAAGGCAATGCCAAGTAAAGAAAGCTTCGCTCCCAGAGTGTCATGCTCTGCAACAATTTAGTGTCTGTAGAAGCTTTCCTATACCAAACCAAATGCATGCCCATATCTGGAACTGACCTTGCAGCAAAAACACAGTGCTATCCACTGCTTCACCATAGAGCCATGTTATAGGAAATCATTATAGTTAATTTAAAGGCAATGCAACACATTTAGTTTGTTCACTATACTGGGTGCATATCTTATGACTTACCAAAGCTTGTTGGCTGCTTCTTGATCACAGTTAATATTGTGCAACTTTTAGATGGATTTCTTCTCCGAAAGCCTGTATCAGCTGAAACCACTGCAAGTCTAATCAATTACAGGAAATTATAGCATCTTACTCCTGTACCTAAATCCTTCTTACCTTTTTTGCAGTAAACAGTGAAAAATCAATCCATACAGTCTTCAGTTTTACTGAAGTTAATACACGACGGAAACGCAGATTAATTCTGCTACTCAAACTATAGCTTTGAAAAGATGAAAAACTCTAAAAAAAAAAATAAAAAAAAGCAAGTCCCACGATTGCATTTAACTTGATTTGATTGATTGATTGTCTTTATTGATCTCACAGTGAAGAAATGTACTCTTTACATCTGCTCAAATAGTCAAAGGAGAAGAATGAGCTAAAGAAAAAAAAGGTGCAGGTGAAAAAAGGTGTAACATCAGAATCTCTTTAATATTAACCCCAAGATATATGTGTGCTACATTTGCATGTGTCACACAGAGTATATTTTAAAAAAAGTATGTCTATTTAGTAAATTTCATGAGGTAGGCTCTGCCTATACGTTCTGTAGTTCAAAGGATTGCAGAAATCCATATAGCTCCTCAGTGCCACATAGAAATGTCAGAGGATACCTATGCTAAATGAAATATCAATAGCAAATATCCTGCTTCCTTTCCCTACCTCCCTTTTTACTGTCAGCACTATTCGGATAACGCCTAACTTGGCTGACATTATTACGCTTTGGCTCTATAGTCTGTACTGATCTGCAGTATTTGGATGGACCCTCAGCATTTGATTCAGCTCTGTACCGAGCCATTCTTTTAATTCAGGTGAGTTGGAGAATTTGCTGTTATTGTTACACTTCATAACTGGCATCCCTAGTCTTAATGATTTCAGCTGTAACTAACCTTCCAGAAATAGTAATAAAGTGCAGTGTAATGTATATCATGTGGAGAAAGAAATTGAACCACTTTCCTCCGTTCAACTTGTTTTGCAGCGACCTGAAGGCTATTACCATGACATCACTAATCATGATTAAAAATCCACTACTACTGACAAATAAGCTTATCGTCACCTTTTTCAAAGAATTAAATGGCGCATCTTAATCACCATCATTCTTGGTCCTTAGAGGTAATATCGAAAGGACACATAAGGCACAGTCTGCTCCTCTCTCCATCAGATAACACCAGAGCAGTAACTGTACAATCCAACATGGGAGTGGGATTTAAGTTCGAGTTCTAAGAACGGTCTTTAATTTTTTTTTGAGCAAACATGCAGGACTGAAGGAGATTCCAGATACTGTCCTTTCACGAGTGCCGTTGAAATACCCCTGTATGTGTAGATACAAATTAAAGAATAAATAATATTACAAAGCTGAAGAGAGGCAGGTTCAGCCGTTTTGTCATCCACTTTGACTTTTTGCTTGTTTATTTTTTTATTATTATTTGTGCATAATCTATACTGCACCCAATAAAATAGAGGGTAAAAAAATTCCAATTTAGATTGCTTTTAAGTTGATATTTTACTGTTACCCTCAGGCAGAAGGGACAGCGTCTTGGACTCAAGGTAAAAAAACTGAGGTAAAAAAACACTCATACTCATAGGACCAAATAGTTTTTTAAACAACAGCTGAACGTGATTTGACATTTTATCTTTCTGTGTTTAGTAGATCAAAGCAATAAAGCATTTTACATCTTTTTTTTAGGGAGCTGTTTCAACTCATCGCTCACTTTAATAGCATTTCTCTGAGGCTGGATAACCCTGGTGAATTACTTGACAGTATTTATGAAAGGCAAGAACAGCGGAGGAGGCTGTTGATATTTATGTGTTTGAATACAGGTGGTGTATTTTGATAGGATTGCAAGTTAGGTAATGAGCCGGAGTCGATCTCTCATTGCAACCAAACTTAAATGGAAATGGAATTGAATTAAAAGATTTAGAAAAATGACACAAACACATGGAAAAAAAGGGAAAAACATTGAAAGAAAGGCAAAGAAAAAACAAAGAATATAGCACATGCCTGCTGCAAAGCAAAACAACAGCCAGAGATGAAGAAGATCACATTGACAACTGCTGAATGGAATATATTGTCTCATATTTCACTTTGGGTCTCTTGCTGTTGTGTAGGAGTGATCAGGAACCTTTTAGAAGCCAGTTCTCAGGAGTATCTCTGTATCCCACCATGTCTCTGTCACCTTTTAGTGCAAGAGGATTTCATAACGCTCAGCACAGTTTATGTGTGGGTTCTTAAAAGTGACTAATCTGAGGTAACTTTTCTCTTTACTGAACAGACAAGTGGCATTAATAACAGTCACTTTTATTTACCAGTCATAATTAAACTCATGTAGGAGGAATGAAAGATTGTGGGACTGTAAATGTGGGTTGTTTCTGTTATTATTATTATTTCTTTTTTGAGCAAACACAGGTTTTTTTAAGTCCAGAGGTCACCCTGAGAGCAGACTCAATCTTCACCTCAAACAAACCATGACAACCGGCTGCTTTTATCTACTCTGGGGTCATATATTTTATCCAACTAAATGCTGAATTTTTCACGGTTGTGAGCTTTGAACTGCTGATTGTTTCTGCCTGTTGATCTCTGACAGATCAGGGCAGCGTGCTGCCTTCTCCGCACCTCCCTCCTCCTCTCTTTCTCCATCTGTCTTTCTCTGCCCGTCTCACAGCTTCTATCATGTCAGCTTTGGACTATCACATCCCGTGCTGTAGAGTTATTTCTTACTTGTTTCCCAATCAGCGTCTCCTTTTTTCCTCCTCCGACTCCCCCCCGCCAGCGTCCTTGTCCTTCAGCAACTCATGTCTCATTTTTTGCGGCCCACACGGAAGTCTTTGACTGACATCTTATGTGGCTGTATGAGAAGCCCTCTCTCTGAGGAGCTGAGTTACACTGTAAGCATGTTGTACTGCAGGACAGAAGAAAGTTAATGCAGCTATAATCTGCTTTTAATTTTAAAGCTCAACCATCATGCCCCAATTTGTAAGAGATTTAGATTATCATCTGAAAACTTTAATTCGCATGATTTTAGATATTTCATCCATCCATCCAATTTCTTACACGCTTATCCCAAGTGGGGTCGCGACTGGTACTGGTGCCAATCTCCAGCTGTCTACTGGTGAGAGGCAGAGTACACCCTGGACAGGTCGCCAGTCCATCGCAGGGCGATTTTAGATATTCTTAAAGTGTTAAAACAACAGATCCCTATTAATCCTATTGTCTGATTTACATGTATGTCATAAATTGAGTTGTTTTCTTCCTGAATACATACACATTTTAATGAAGTTCATATTTTTAAATATTGCAGCTGTATCATATGAATGTACAGTTAAAACCAGGTCCTACATACCCCGTATAAAATATTTTACAGGTCCTACATACACTGTATAAAATATTTTTTTAATTATATATATTTTCCCTATCTGAAATAAACTCTTCTTCTTTTTACTCATTTAGTTATATCAAGCTTGTTTGCATTTGCTAAAGGCCAGAAAACACAATTTTTTTCAAATTCTAATTGTTAAAGTTTTACTTTGACTTTCATTTTGGCATAATGGCCTTACAACATGAACAGTAATATCTCCATAAATAGGACAAAAATAGGAAGAGTTTGATACCTTGTACTTAGGTTTTAAACAATTACTAAACATGCATTGCAACATTTTAGGCTTTTATTTTGATAATTGATGTTTAGAGACAATAAAATCCATAAACCCAGAGTGTATTGACACCTGCCACATTTAGTCTATATTACATAGACCAGAGTTTTTTGACCCCGATGTTCCAGAACTTTTTTGAAGGTGTAAATGAATCTAGCCTGGTCTTTGTCCAAAACAAAGCTAACCAAGGTTAGCTTTGGTCTGAACAAAGACTGAACAAAGACCAAAGCTAAACTTGGTCTGAACAAAGCAACACAACTAAGAGACACTTTTTTAAGTTGTTTAGGTTTGTCTCCAAATGCACTCTGCTGTGGTTCACTTTTGATCTGAAAGTAAACTAGCCTTAAAGCAGTACTAACAAACTTTCAGTTTTAGCCAATGTTAGCTCCCCCCAGTGGAAAAAAGCTGTATTGTTTTGCCTGAAGGAAGACAACATGTCCCATGAGGTCCAGCGGTTGCAGTTGAATTTACCTGCAGTACATTTCTGTTTCCAGTGGCTGTGAAAGATGAACACCCATGAGGTAATTAATTTAATTGTGGCAAAAAATGTAATATGACGATGTTGAAAATAAGAAACTTTTAACTTTGTTATTGTACCGTATTGCTACGCCACCGCCGCCACCCACCTGAATCATTGACTCCCGTATTTATGGTGAATGGAGGAATCAGGAAGTGTTGTATGCCTAAATGCAGCCTGCACATTTGTGGTTGTTTTGTGTGGCAGGATGACTGCCACTCTCCTCAAAGTTTATACAGACCCCCAAAGGCCATTACAAGGGTGTCTTTCAACTTGTTGTAAAAAGACGTATAATCACAAAAGTCATGAAAATATATTAAGAAGGTTGAAAAATTCCCTTGAGTTGGTTTAATCTGACCAAAAAACAGAAAGCAAAGGTCTCCTTGGACTTAGCAAAGCACTGAGATATGGAATATAGTATTGGAATAGTATCTCATCTAATGTCTGTTGCTTAGCAACAATCTGCTGGCAGAGGTGAATCTCCTTCAGCTTTTACGACGCATTCTCTGACACCAATCCAAAATGGGAAATAAGTTTCAAGATCTGCATTAAATGGGTTTGTTTTGACATTCATAATGATTTTGCAGATGTAATAACGGCACACATGTTCAACAAACAGATGCTGCATCAAGCATCCATCTTAATTCTCCTCCATTTCCAGCTCTGTGCTCCATCCTGTCCTTGTTGTTTCTGTCCACAGGGGAACTAAAATCATCACACGCATGGCTTTGTTTTAAATTTTAGTCACTTACAAAAAGGTACAATTTGAAAGTGAACCAGACCAAAAACAATAGAAGAAGGTTGTCTTTGGTCAGGATCAAGAGGTGGACCAAATAACTTATCTGGTGTGAATACGTCCTTAAAAATGGGAAACTCTCACCTCAATCAGTGAATTAAATGAAAACACCTGAAGAGGTTTTCTGAGCCTCAAATTATCTCTAAGTCTGGGTGTCCTGATTACACCATTACCCACAAGAGTTAAATTGTACACAAGTTAGTTGTTCACAGATTACTGTGTCCAAATATTTTTATACAGTAAGTTAAGTAGAAAAAAAAGGATTTGTAGGAAAAGTGGCTCCCCCAACAAGGGCCTTTAAAGGACTGTCACATAAAAAAAAAGAAGATGCTTACTTCATATGACAGCGGGACTGAGCTTATGCCTACACTGCAAAAGGTCACTCATAGAAAATCTTTTAAGTATTAGAAGGAAGATTAGACTTACCAGACCTAACAGTTCAGATGCCCTTAAAGCCACCTGAGCTTTTATTACACCCTAGCAGTGCTACAGGCTGATCGCCTTCAGGGTATGTTGCATTAATGCAGCAATTTGTACAGAGACCGAAGCAAGTATAAAGTGCAGAGAAATGTTACTGTTGAGAACCTGAAACAGTTCTGTTTAAAATATATTTATGTTTAAATGTAAATCCTTTATTGTCTCACAATGGGCAAATTCCCTCTCTGCATTTAACCCATCCCTTTGGGGAGCAGTTGGCTGCCACTGGGGTCTTCCTCAGGGAAACATTGAACCTTTGTTTTTAATTATCTGTAAACAATAATAATTTCATTACAAAGCAAATTTTCTCTTTCCATTACGAAGAGATTTAACTCCTCAGGTGAATGACAACCGATTACATTTTTTCACTGTATTTTTTGTCTTTTATCTGTATCTCAATAACTTGAGTCAACCTTGAATATAATTCCTTTACCTTCTCACGGCATCCTGGAGAAACATTTGCACCTTTCTCCTTTAAGAAATGGCATAACAGTGCCAGGCTTTTAAGGTGCCTTGTTCACACGCACCTTTTCACAGCTACCATTGCAGTTTCCATGAGACATAGAAAACTACATATGATTTGTGCCCTCATTCAACTCTATAATTAATTTAACAGTGTGCTTATGGACTTTATATGTTTCAAAGAACTTATTTGTTTCCACTTCATCAACAATGTCTTTAGATGTTTTACCTATTATTTGATGTATTATCCTAAGTTCACTGGTCCCTCTAAGACAGAAAAATTCAAACAATGGGTTCCTCCCTCATTGAGGCTTGGAATGGTGTCTTGCAAGGTAAAGGACATGTTTTTTCCTCAAAATGAACAATAATCAGTTAAGCAAAACCCTTAAATTAAGGACTTGTTTGCCTCATCTTTTTTTTTCTTTTTATCAGACCTTAGCCACCCAAATGATGCACTTGTCCCTTAAGGCATTTAAAGACTATGAGTAATAACAATATTTTACCGCTTCACAAGAAAAAACACCTTTATGTGTTGATACACATACCCTAAACAGTAGTGTGGTCCGTGGAATTGTTCTTGAACAGATAAACTGTAAACTTAGAAATCTGAAAATTATTAAGTATTATGGCCTTTATTACTCCCGACTGACGTAAACAAGAAAGGTTTTGTTTGCTTTAATATCAGAGAAATTATTTTGTTTTCCTTTTCTTTTTGCTATGATCCTAATGTTTGGTTTTAACTGTACCTGTTTTTCATTCATTCATTCATTATGAAAACTCATAATTATATATTATGAACTACCATATTGTTGGGCCAGCTAATAAACGTCTCACTATAAGGAGTCTATATGGCTGTGGGAAAAACATTTTCTAGGTTGTTTCAATGAATATTGCTTTGCTTTCCATTAACACAAAGGCAAATTAGATGCATAATTTATTTAATGAAGGCCAGAAGCTGTTGGAAAGGGAAACTTATAGCAACAGCTGAAAACTATTAAATATCTTGAAGAAAAACAGTCCTGTGTACGTCATCCTGAAATAAACATGTTAGCTCTTTTTACGTTGTTCTTCACCTTCTGATATTACTTGCTTCTCATAACCCTGCCTTTTTATAAAGACTAATAAATCTTTGTCATGTCTCGGTGAAAACAATATCTTAATGGATCCCCTATAAACATATCTTACCCCGCTTGTTAGATATTAGGCCTGTGTTAGGTTTCAGCTTTGCAGAATCTTCTCTCTTTATCAGCGTTTCTTTATTGAAAATCTATCATAAAGCGAGAAGTTCACACCCATCAAAGGCGGCAAACAGAGTGACAGGAGACAAGGTATCTCGACATAGTCTCGCGTTGGCAGTGAAAGCCAATATCCTTGGTATTTGTCCAACAGAGTTTCTCATTTCGAGGTCAAAATCACATTATGGAATCATGGTGTGTGACAGCAAGGCTTTTATTGAGGCTTAGGAAATGAGGGAGATAGGTGCACATCACTGGATTTCCCCCTGAGTAAAGCTGTCAGACTAATGTGCAGGGATGGGAGAGGCACATTTTGGTAATATATTTGTCTCTTAAAAGACTTCTTAGGTTACATGCATGATGGGTTAGACGATATAATGGCAGAGACTGATGACTTCTTCTGTTTGAGTCAAAACATATCTGAATTCTGTCTTAGATTTGATGCTTTCATACACAAAATAAGATGTTGGGACGCATTTAGGATATTGTGACGCATTTGACAACATAAATAAACTAGGTTGCCAATAAAACCTAATGATAAAGAAATAAATAATATTTAAATCAGAACTTTATCAAAATTAACAGGAGAGCCTGTATTGCAAGTTAAACATATTCATGAATTAGATTTTGCCCTTTCTGGACATTTTGATTCGGTTTAAGTTCCTTTGTGGGTTTTCAGTTACATTTTGATTTATGTCATTCCTTGTTTCCTAGGTTATTTGTTTCATTTCCATGTTCTTTTATCTTTGTTGTTTTCTGGTTGTATTTGAGCAATTTTAAATTTCTTGTTTACCCTCTGTTCCAGTCTCCTTCCCCTAGCTCCCTTCTAGTTCCTTCTGTCCACACCTTCTCCCAATCAGTTGATCACTCCTTCCTTTTTTTCTGTTTGCCATACAGTATATACTCCTCCCCTGCAGTTACTGTTCTCTGGATTCTCTTCATCCCAATAAAGAAAATCCATTAGTTTTTGGTTCCTGAGATTCTTGTCCATCGGTTCTGAATTATGACTTCTATATGTCTACTTCTTCATTAAATTTGAAATAAATTATCTCTGCCTGCCCATCTATGCATTTGGGTCCTCAACAACTATCCACTAATCCTGACATAGGAGTAATTTTAGTAGACATTTCTAAACCTTTGTCCTCTGCTTTTAAATTTAGTTGGTAATGACATATTACTTTACAGGGTTGATAACCTTACATTATATTGCCAGATTATGAAGGGTCTGCTTGGTTGTTTCCACTGGATTCCCCTTTTGATCCTTATTTAGTCCTTTTTTTTGTCTTGGCAACATTCGTCGTGCTGGAGAACATCATTTCCCTCTTGGTCCCACTACTTAGGTATCATTTGCATATAAAACTATCATGTTTGTACATGTTTTAGCTCATAGAAGCATGTTAACACTGTAAACAGCAATATAGCTACCAGATTAAGACATGTGTCTCTGTTGACTAATGTTAGCTATAAGCCTCAGTTGATTGGAAACTTTAAAGCCCTGTCTTAAGGTTAAGCGGTAAGTCCCTTGAAGACATCTTCCCATTGAAGAAGAGTTAATTATTGCATCTATGCCTCCTTTTCTACACTTAGACATGAAACGTTGTGCTTGCAGGTATTGATCTATAATATGTTTTAGACAAGATGAAATTTCAACTTCAAATGCTCATGTGCCATCAGGCTGTGAACTTTTTTTATTCTGTTTTTAGACAAGAGATCCATTTACCTCCCTGGAGTTAACATGCAGCCAACATTCATTGTCTGCTTATGTAAGACAGAGGCCAACCGGGAGCAAAGCGGAGAAAAGCAGTGATAAAGCCCGGTGAATATGATTGCATGAGTGAGCGATGGTTGTGTTTGTGAGTGTAATTGGATGTTGGTGTGTTTGTGTACTGTTCTGCCTGTACATAAATTCCCAGGCCTCTGCATCTATCCTTTAGACTATCAGGGTCTCCATTTTTCTTTCTGTGCTTTCCAGTTGAAATAAGATAAGTGGATCAAACTCTCTGAATCCAAAGCAAAAGAGAGCCAAGAGGGCTTGCATATTTTTTTAAAGTCTAATCTTTTATCTCTAATAACAGAGTCCAAAAACAGGTTTATCAAATCCAGGAAAAGAATACCTTCATAATTTTGTATATTTTTTTAAATGTACCATTCATTTACTCACTGTCTAGCTGCCTCCCTTTAGCATCTGTTCTGTCAGTCTGTTCAGCAATAGTTTTTGAAAGCTGTTTTCCTGCTCTGTGTAGCTTGAACCGTGAGGGCTGTTGAGTTTTGTGTGACTGAGATGACGTATGTGCAGTTGGGATCATTAAGGATATGTGGGCTGGTATGAAACCCATATGTCGTTGCGCTTGTAATCCAGCTTAGTGCAGCAAATTATAGCTTGTTTCACAGAAAAGGTGTCACAGCAAAAAACTTTTAACACTTGAACTAGCAATCTTTGTGTTGTTTGCTACATGACAGTGTTTAAAGCACATATTGTTTTTTTAAATTTAACAACCAAAAGGTGCCAGAAATATGCACTAAAAACAAAACTGTGAAAGGTCACTAAATATAGTTTTTTTTTCTTTTTTATCGTAAATAAAGAATCAAACAAATATCCATATCAAATATATTAACATAAAATATAGGCTACTAGTTTGAGAACTTATAATTCCTTCATTTCAAATATTTTTATTAAGTACAGTATAAATAACCCCATATTTAGATTGAATTTGACTAGCTCAGGCTTTATTTTTCTCCAAAATGTAGAATTGAGAGATAATTAGTTAAAACCCAATGACAAGCTGAACCAGACCAGAGGAACTTGAAAATTATATCATCATTCCCAGACTATAGAAGGAGCGATGACCAGAAAACGGAAGACCCAGAATTCAACTAGAACAACAAGAAGCATTAAGGAAATTTGGGAATGGGACAGTGCCACAAGTCAGGAGGGATTCTGGAGTCAGCAACTTGAACTTCTTCTTGGTGTTTAGGGACAAACATTGAGTTTCTGAAGATGCAGATTGGCATGAAACATCACTGATGAACTTCTGAGGATTCCTGAAATGGTCCAGGCTGATTCAGAGGAATCCTTCTTTGACTCTTAATCGTTGGTCCAGGGGAATGTATAGGGTCAGATCCGTGAGAGCAGAGACAGGCAGAATGATAAATGGGAAAAAACGAGTTCTGAATCTGAGAGCAGGTGTGTTAAATCTTGAATCAAACCAGCAAAAGTGCCCGGAATAATAACAGAAGGTACTGGGAAAGGTTAGAAACACTCATTTCTTAAAACATGTGACTTTATTGAACAAAAGTAGAAGGCATTATCAACGCATATAAAATATAAAAATAGAACAGTAATACTTATAATATCAGTTAAGGTTGATGATTTACCTGTAAAAAAATTAAATAGGCTAGACAGACAGACAGAGACAGAAGTCTGGATTTAAACCAGCTTGATCTGTAACAGTATCTAAAATCTAAACGAAAGGTTGAAATTTTTCATTGTAAGGCATTGTAATTGACTCATTGCAAGGGGCTGCTTATTCATTTTTATTTTGTATCCTGATTATAACAAATAATTTTTTAATTGTTACATTCAAATCCTTTATGTTTTTCTTTTTGATCTAAAATAATTGGGAAAGAGAAAACAAAGTCAAAAAGAAGAAATCTACTAGAAGTTAAACAGTTTGGTTGCTGTAAAAATACTGGCCCAATCTAGGGCTTTAAAAGGAAGACATCTTCTTTACATTACAAAATGAAACATTTTGAGAATGATATGCAAGCACTCTATGTCAGATGATAAAAGAATTGTATCTGCACCGGGATGTAGGTGTTGTTTTCTCTAGGGTTTCCACTCTGGCATGTTCTGTTTATTTGTCTCCTCAGTCTCTATCATGTATCTTTAATCAGTAGTACAGACATTGTCTTATCTGCTTTGAAAGGCAAGGCAGCCTTCCTGTCACAATGAGATATATTTACAGTCTTATATTTGTTTTGAAATGTTAGCACAAAATGTATGAGTTTCAAATCATCAACCACGCTGATACAACCAACAGGCTTAACACACAATTCAATATAGCAAATACAGTTATCTATTATAAAATTTTTAACATTTTAAGGGGTTTAAGTTTAGGCACTTACTAAAAATACATCCTAGAACCCCACTTAAAAAAAAAAACACCATTAAACATGGACCATAAAACTGTTGACAATCAACACTAACTAAATATGCAATAGTTCGGTTTGAGAATACACGGTTGCTGCTTTAATGCAAAGGCTATAACTTGCCGTTTCTCAATATGCGTTCTTGAGCCTTCTCATGTGCCCATGTGCTCCTGACACATCATTAGCCTCAGCCCGAGCACTGATCCAATTGCCAAGAACGCCAGATCAGGAACGCAGCAAATCCCCCGATGCTGTTCTCACCCCGTCTACTTTATCGAGTATGCATCAGAGCAGACTTGTCCGTTCTTCAGATTGACAGCTGTCCCAGCATATAATGCGGCAGCAGCAGCTTTCAATGGAGCGCTCCATTGAAAGTTAAAAGTTCTCTTTTCTGTTGCTGTTGTTCAATAAAAGAACGTTTTAAGATCATTTGAGGCGAGAGTATTATACTTTAAAGCGTCATTATATGGTCCATTTACCGATTTAATGCATATTTAAAAAAAGATGTGCGAAGTTGAGAGGACCCGCGGCAACCAGCAGCCCTCTCTCGGCATAGCCGTGTTTGAAGGACTAGCTCTGATGGCGATTTTTTTACTTTTTTTTGGCATAATGTTCGTTTAATCTGTTTATCTGACTGTGTTAATTATTATTCCCCGACTAAATGAAAAAGTGAGAATTTATTAATATCTAGAGACTATTAATAACAGGAGGTGAAATGCACCTCTAGACGAGCTGAGCTTGTGGTGACGTCACGAGTACGCTTCTGTTCCAATTGACCCAGATTTATCCTGCGTGCTCCCGTCCAAGTCCAGACTTTCCTGTGTTCTTGTCAAGAACATACTTGGCGAGAACAAGAGTCCGTACTCGCTAATATTGAATTGAGGAACAGCCACATTTAAAGGCTGAAAATAGGATTTTATGGTGGAAGTTATGTCCAACGGCTGTTTGTTTATTTTTTAATCGTGTGCATTCCTCAGTAACTCCCCCTTTGCTAAAGTTCTCTACTCTGGAAACGTCTCCTTCTCGAACTAGCCGCATGAAGCTAGTAGATACAGCAAGGCTATCAACAGGGAACGCAGGTTTCCATCTCCTTTGCTGTCAACCCATCACTTTACATGTTTTCAACTCTACTGGTTTCATGATATAAAAAAAAATACCATAATTACAGAATTAAAATGTAATTTACCTGCCCAGTAGAAGTTTTGCGACCAAAGCATCCGATTTCAGACCCTTTTGCTCCTTCAGGGCACGCCTTCTCTGAGAAGAATCTCCTTAACACACTCTGTTCTCTCCCACTTTTTCTCCTCTTTTCAACTACAACAAAAAAAGTATTTCTTTTCCGGTATTAGATTCTTCAGGAGTAATTTTGGCCATTGATGCTTTAGTTTATACAAAAGAGTGAAATAATAGCAAAAAACAAAAACCAGTAGGAGTACTTCTTCGTGCTTCGACGTAATGGCGGACCACTTGCCAAACAGTGTATGAGTTACGCTTGGAGCCTACCTAAATAACTTACAGGGGGCACGTACGCAGAATGTTTGATTGACAAACAAGTAGCCAATCCACTTTCAACAGTAGGCAAAGTAGATTGGCTAATGTGTAGGCCCCACCTAGGCCAGAGTTTATGGATATAAATTTTTTTTTATTTTGGGGGGGAGACATAAGTGCAAGAATGCCAGCCATCAATTAAGTCATTTTAGATTAGTCTGTACACTTAATCTCTGAGAAAAAATTCTCTTTCACACCTTTAAGTCCCACATTTATATTTACATAACTGTATACATTTTAGCGGTATGAAATTTGAATATGCATCCCTATATTTACCAGCTAACAGGTAGACTGACAAACAGGAGTAATCATCACCCTCCTAAAGCGAAGCCAGGAGATAACTTATTAGTAGCGACTAGTGCTATGCTAACCCTTTTCCTATAACAGCTTCCTTTGTTTTGAATCAACCCCTTGCTAGAAATTGGTATATATTACACATCAGAAGGTGCTCTGTGCATGGATTCATTTATAGTTAGAGAAAGCAATTGATGGTGTCCAAATGGGGAGGTGACTCTGGCTGTTTATTCATGCAGAAAATAAAAAAAAAAGAAGCTGCCTCTGTCAAAGCACTATTGCAGAGTCTTTGATTATTAAAGTTTTTGTGGCGGCTGAGTTCATGCTCCTGAAGAGGCAAGAAAATGGAATTGGAATTAAAGTTGTCTCCAGGTTACTGAGGGAAGTAAGAAAACTCATTTTCACTAAGCAACAGTGGCTCGAGGTATTTTACCTGCACTGAACTGGCAAGTCCTTTTGATCAATGATCAATCAATGTCAAAGATAGGTCAGTCATTAAAATACTTTTTTCCTTTGATAATATTGTGTATGTTTTGTAGTTATATGTGGTGTCTATTTTTTCTGTTGTCAATTGACCTATTTACATACTTAGAAACTCTATTTGTAAATGGATGAATAGGAATCTGGTTTGGTAAGTACTAGCTTATTCCATTGACAAATGCTTTTGCATCATCCAAAGTTCCAAATCTGCTATGATTTTTCTTTTTTATAGTCTACATATGACATCATGTGCTATATTATTATATTTTTACTAACCATCAAGAGGGGAATTTCAATAAGGTTAGAGATTTTAACTAACAGGTCTTTGTTGTTTTACCCATGTGCTGGCTCACTCAATATTATTTCTGAATGTGTAATTTATAGTCACAGTATTAGGACCGTGCCTTTTAACCCACATTAGGTCTGAAGGACATTTACATAAACTGTTAATTTTCCCATTTACCACATGCTGTATTGTCATTTTGAACAACCATTCATTTTAAACCATTTGTTTCAGCTGTGATATATTCTGTATGTGCATATTAAGGGGTTGAAGTTCAATTGCATTGTTAAATGAAATCAAGATCCAGGCAGTGAAACAAATAGCCTTAAAATATTTCATACTTCACGCTAGTGATGATGTCTTTTTCCACCCTATGCCTCCAACCTTCCTGACGGAACATTCTCATTTCTAAATAGGTGAATACTCATGTGATACACATACTGTGAGCTCCTTACACATTAAGTCTTCTCACAGCCTGTGTGGCAAGGTACCAACCCTAAATGATACCTTTTTGTATGTCTTCCACCATTTATAAAATTACAGTACTTCATCCTACAGAATTAAAGAATGTTAGAAATGTAATCCTTTCTACAATTGAGTCTGCTCAAATATAAGGGTTCAAGTCTCTTTTAAATCCTGAAGATTCTGGTTTTGGTCAACCCTACATGTCAGATTGTATTAGATATACACAAAACTGAATTCTTCAAAACTGAAAATCTTTCTCCTATGACTAGATTTTGACATCAAGTGGTCCCAAACACCTTGCATGTTATCCACAAAGAATATACCCGTGTGTCAATCATAGGGATTTTAACCACTTAAGATGCATTGTTGTAAACAGTGGGACATTAAATTATGCAAGAATAGGTCCAGCCTGGACTTACGAGTGGGCGTCTGAACCATACTCCTTGAATGCCTCATAAATACTTTAGTTAGTATAAATCACAGATTTTCTTTCAGTTTTTTGTGTTCTCACAAGGCTAAATCACCCCTAGTTAATTTAGTGTTGACCAGGTAATAGACTAGCAACTTAGGCCAAGTTGTTATATCATAAATTTACTTGGCATATAAGGTATACTCAGTGTGGGAAAATAATGATGTATGAGGGTCAGTGTGGGTTTCATAATCAGCAGTTTCAACATTCTTTCACTGGGATTTATCTCTGCCTTACTTACTTGGCAAACAGTAATGGTTTCTTGCTAGAATCGTGCTCCTCTGTCTACATCCCAAATCCAGTCATAATGTAAGAAATAATCTGGGATTCAGTTTTATGCGAAGTACACAAACTAATCTCCTTATAGGCAGAAGTTGCTTACTCAAAAATTATGCGCTTGTAGAAAACCAAAAAAAAAAAATGTTCATAGAGCAGATGAGCATAAACCGAGTTGGAGTGCTTCTATCCCTCTAGCCTGATTACTCCATTTATGACCTGGTTGTACATGTCCACCATTCTACCAGAAGTTCTGAACATCCTCCCTGATTGGACCCAATGTATGGACTACATTAGGCCCAATTTGGACGATTCCATTTACTAGCTTAAGTGCATAAATATTTGCATTTTTGTTTTTTGTTTTTGTCGCTGTCAGCTATCCAACAACGCTACATCGAAGAAATAATTTTTTTTTTTATCACTGTCACAGCATCTCCTCTGGCTATCAGGTAGAATGTATGGATGATACAGTTGTTCTGTTTCATACCTTTCTATAAGCTACCAGGCAACTTAATAGATTTTTAGGGCATTTTTGCAGCATTTATTCTCCAAATAGGACTACTTCATGACTGAAAAATGTACAATCTATGGTCTTCCCCAACCTAAAAGAATATGTAAAATCTTTAAACATGATGTCTTCTATGAAACTCTCTTTTTTGTTAAAAAAAGAATACCTTGACAAAAAATGTGGCTTAAATCACAACTTGTTCTCTCTGACATTTTCTCTGTTTTTTAATCCTCTCATGAAAGGAATGTATCATTACACCCCAGGTTAAAATTAATTAATTGAATTATGAAGCCAAAATAGAGAGATGTGGGAAAATAGCATTAAAATAACACCAAGAATTTCTCCAATATGACCGTCTTTATGAGATGACTGGTTAGTTTTCCAAATGTTTTACTTTTTGTATTGATGGACTGAGCCAGTGATAATCGAAGCAAATTCTTCTTTAATCAGGTCTGTCCAGTGCTGCAAGGTCTCAAAATGTCATGAGCATTCACTGTGAAATTGCAATTAAGAACGTAATAAATAAATGATCGAGAAACACTTTGTCTATTGCGCCTGTATGGACTGTGAGACATCTTGCTAATTAAGATTTTATGATCAATTAGAAGCATTCATGTTGAGGGAGAGGCGTCATTTGGCATAAAGTGACACAGAGAAGTAACGAAGGGGAAAAAGTCACCTTTTTTTAGTTTCGCATATATGCAGCAAAAAGTAGGTGTGTTAGTAATGAGCCACCCTTCCCACATCCCCTGAAACCCTCACATAGTACTCACCTCCGTACAGGTTGGCGTGGGAAAGGGCTGTGAAGTTCATCTGGCAGATTTAAAGTGGCTAAAAAGTTCACTGCTGTGCCTTTTCTCTGCTTTTCACATGGAGCAAAGAAAGCCGTGCTGGAATTATTGCCTCTGTTCAGAGGGGCAGAGTGAGAGCAGGAGGAAAAAAGGATGGAAGGAGCAAAGACAGTGGGTCCTTAGAGGCTGCAGTCTGTAATGCATTTCAGGTTGAAACTAGATCAGACAATTAGAGAAGAAACGGCTGACTTGGTAAACAGTGGTCCTCCATGGACCCATCACAGATGGAAACTAATTCGCCTCTGTGTGTCAGAGAGGAAGTGTTTTCTCTTGCTGTCATTAGCAGCAGCAGCTTCAATTGCTCCAAACTTCTTCTTGATTGTTTAAATCATAAAGAAAGAAAATTTAGATCCCTCTGTTTCCTACACTGAGTCAGGCACCATCTGATTGTCTTTTTGCTCTTTGGCAAGCTTTTATCTCTTTAGTTGTACAGTCCAAATATAAACAAGATTTGCCTGCTGGTCTCTATTTTCAATGTCATAAAGAGGCAGATTAGTCACAAAAACACAGCAGATGTGGGATGGCAGTAAGAATCTTTGAGATAAAAAGAGGAAATTAGGCAGGGAATGGGAATTTACTGTAATGAGCATGACAGATTGGCCTCTAAACACACTAATTGTAAAAAGGCATATTCCTTTTTAAATATAGATGGGGAGTAATGAGGCAGGGACACAGAGGACAATGCAGGAAGTAATGACATGTGTGAGGCATTGATGAGTATTTCGTGATGCCATATTGTCATATCTCAATAGATTGTATAAAGACAGAAATGTGTTTGTGGAGCCTAAGGTTTAGCACTCAAGGTCTTTGGGGTCCTCTGGCTACTTTTTGATATTGGGTTCCTTTAGTAAGGAAAGGACAAGAATACAAAAAGGGGATTGAAAATTACCTTTCAAGCAAAATCGGTTGCATTGAGATTTGTAAATTCACAAACTCCCGAAAATACATCTTGTCAGAATCCCATAGATCTATTAGCCTCAACAAAGAAATGTTTCAAACCCAATGAAATGCAATGATGTGTATGATGTCAACACTTTACCCAGAAGCGGAGGGCTAAAGCACAACAAACATGGCTCTGCTAGTGGACGTAATTGTTAGCTGTTGGCTGACATACTTGACACTTGTTATTTAGTCTGTTTTAAATGAAATACTCCTTTTTTGTTTTTTAAACAAGGAAAAGGTAGCAATTTGTGTCTTTGAAGATGGGAAAGATTTTTGGTTTTCTTCCCAACCTAATTTAATTTATCATTACCTTCTCTAGCTTTGAAACAAATCAATGATGTGATATGTCACAGCCGCTACTGCTGCGACTGGCTAAAAGCTCAACATGGAAGGCAGCTTCCACTTGATTATCAGCTTGAAAGTTGTACTGAAAGTCCCTATCTTTTGCAACACTTTCCAGATAGATACTGTGTAGGAATCAAATTGAACTACACCTAATAATCTGGCTTATCCTAGGTTCAATTGCAAAAGGAAAGTGGAAGTGCCACGGATTATAAACTGGGAAACTGTATGACCCTTAAGATTTACTATCTCAATTAAGAATAACTGAAGGGTCAAAAATACATTCATTATTTCAACTCAAGTTCCAGCGTAGGTGTTCTACATTTTTGACAAAATATTTCTTCAAACTATAGAAAGCTCTGGAACTGCTCTGTTGAGATAAAAAAAAAAATATATAGTTATTGTTTTTAATTTAAATGTAAAAGCAACTAAAATGACCTTTTAATCATTCTGATGGAATTGATGCTGATAATTTATTTTTCTTTAGTTTTGGATAGATAGATTTACAGACGGAGTAAAAGACCAGACATAATGTGGGGAAATAGATTCAAGTCAACAAGCGTTTTAAAGTTATCAACATATTTTATAGCATACAAATGTACAGCCTTGTATAAGACTAAATCAAAATATAAACACCTGTAGCATTTAGTTTATGTATTTTGAGTAAAAATGCTAGTTGAATAGAATATAATCTGCTCTTGCCATTCTGCACTTTGTAGAGTAATACTGCTACTTTAACAAGCAAATATTAGCTGCTTAATTTGGTGGGATATGGGCTTGTATTAAGCATTAACTTAATGCCACTAATGGGCTCTGCTCCTTAAGTTTCCAAACCATGACTGAACAAATAGCAGACTTACTGTCTTATGAAAAAAAATTCACGTGTAGAAGCGGCTGATACAGCTCTAAAACAGATGAGAGAGGAACATTGTGCTCATTTAGGTAAGAAACACAGCTTACTGTACACCAGACGTTTTATCTGGTTTCTTATTAAAGGTGTAAATAAGATGTAAAGCATTGGAGCTACTTAGCTTATTTCATTAAATATCTGTAGAGCTGCTATCAAAGACAGTAACCAGAAATGTCCTTGTGATTTAACTCTTTAATGAAGAAAAAAAACATAATGGCACCCCTGGAAAAGAGGAGAAAATACAATGGGAATAAAAAAAAAGAGCAGTGAAGAGAGATTTACAATGAGATAAGAGTTGGGGTCTTGCTCCTGAATATTTGATAATATGCTGATGTGTTGATAAGCAGAAAATCAACGCTGACTGTTAGAGTTGGTGGTTGTGGGAGCAGAAGTTTTCTTGCAATAGGAAGGTTGTGATTGAATCCGGCTGCCCCCTGCCACGAGTTGATGTGCCCCTAGCTAGGTCACTTAACCTCAATTTGCCTGTCGATATCAGTGGATGAATCTGAGCGCAGTTGTGAGTGTGGCTGTGTAAATGTAGTGCCTTAAGAGCTCTGTATTACAAGAAAAGGGTGATACAAGTTCAGTGATCAGGCCATGATTACGCCTTATGCATGGTTGGCCTAGCAAATTTCTTAATCATCGTTGACAGTAGGAGTTTTATCACTATGTATTGTAATTGTAGTAGTAAAACTGACAAGGTTCCCTTAATGCTATTACAAGAAGTTCAATGTGGCTGTCAGTTCCCAGTTTGCATGTGTTTATAAAAGTAACAGCACCAGGAACATGATTTTCCCTTACTTACGACAAGAAGAGAGAGGTTAAAGGTAATTTAGAGTGACAAGAGAACAATCTGACATGGACATAATGGAGCGGGGAAGGAACCCTAAGCTTAGATTCAAAAGGTGCATTTTTCTAAATGCATCAAGATCAACTGATACTAGCTGACTAAATCTTTCTTATTTTTGGGAGGGGAGTGTGAAGTTTTCAAGAAACTAAAAGAGGCATTTTTTGCAAGAAAAGGTTCAAATTTATATTTCGTCCTTAGACGAAGAGAAAAGCTCTCCCTGGGGCAAGCCCAGCACACACATTTACACTGTGCAAATCCCAACACTCTCCCTTGGGACCATCCCACCCCTGCATAAAGAACTTTTTCACACACGAACATTTGGAGGAAAAAAACTTCTGTTCATCAAGGACATTCCCTGTTAGGTTAATATATCTTTCACTGGCCAGATGGAACTTCTCAAAACAGCAGTCTTCCTGTTCATGCCATGAAGGAGGCTGTGTGAACTTATTCTTATCTCTCATGACCTTCGTTTAGAGCCTGTGAGCCTAAGAACAGACATATGTCTGTTCTTAGGCTCACATGTCAAAATATTTTTACTCCACGAGTTATTCAGAGAAAAAGCCTAAATATGATTTAAAAACATATATTCAGGCTTCTCAATGATGACATTATTTGCCATGTTTTGTAAAAACTGCACAAATCCACACAGGATGGATCCATTCATGCATCTAGACAGATTTTGGCGTTTTAAAAAAAAACAAAAAAAGCTAGCTAACTAGCAACTATTTTTGACATCAATTTTTGGTTGTTATGCTGCGCATCCTAAACATCTGTCCATGGTTTAAACCATCTGTAAAAGTTTAAACATTTTGATTGAAAATGGTTTCAAAATAGTATTTTCTGGTTAAAAAAACGCTGTTTCACCATTGCCACTATTACATGTGAGGTTTTATAAGGGTCAAACTGCAGTTCTCACCTGTTCTCTCTTTGCATGTTAAACGTGAATATGTTTATTTTTTTCTTTTTTCGAGCCTTCAGAATATAAATAGGTTCAACACTACGTGGACTTTTTCACTTTAAACAAGTAAAGAGTCTGGTTTCTCAGTATTTATTCAGAAATCAACATGGATAAGATGGTGTTGCTGCTTTGCCAGCTCTGTTATGCCATGGCATTTATATTTAATGATACCCTCTTCATTTGTATTCACATGTACATCTATCCTTTACTACATGTAAAAAAGCCTTTTATGATTTTTTTATTCATTACTTTTTTTTTATCATGACATGTACCAGACAGAAGCCCAGAGCCTACTGTAGGTAGTGGTAAATGAATTATATGGCAAGAGTGTTGTTAATGCAGTGCTACTTGCCTGAAGTAATGTGTAAGCAGTTTGCTTAGTTGATGCACACCCACAGAGTTATAGCCTTCTTGCACCATAGCCCATTGAGACAGTATTATCTCTCCTGTAAAGAACGCTGTGTAAGGGAGGAAAGGGCTTAATGAGGTGTTAGCCTGGAAGCAGCGGGTGTCACAAGTTATGTCACACTGCATCGTTGCAAGGCCCATATGGTCTCCCTCCGTTTCTCTTCCCATGTGTCGTGTGGCGTGTTGTGTGATGCCTCCTTTCCGCTTCCTGTGAATGATTAAGTAACTGAAGGGTGCCGGTTGCTATGATCGGAAATGTGCTTTTTACAATTTCAGCTACAATGGTTGTTTTATTTTTTAGAGTTGTTTCTCTGGCATATTATTTCTATTTTGATGATGCACTCACTAGATGGATGGATGGATGGATGGATGGATGGCAGTAGGTCTTTCAGTTTTTGTAACAGACTTGATCTTTATCTTTGGATAAAAGGCAGTCATTCAGATGAGTGACCAGTGAAGTGGAAAAACATTTACATAACATCGGGTTTTACTTTGCTGTTTGCAGAATGTACCCTGATAACTCTTTCCTTTTAAATTGAGCTGGTTAAAAAGCAGAGAGATGAGAAGCAAAATAACTTAAATGACTTTCAAGGGTTACAAATATTGACACCTACATTAGGGGGATATAAGATATCCGTGAAGTCAGTAGATGTGGAAATTTCTGATCTACAATGAAAATGGTAAACAAAAAGGGAGATATGTGTTGATATAGCTAGAGGAAAGAGGAAAGGGGAGATTGTTGGACTAAGATCAGGGAACTGAATGTTGGGACCATTACAGGAAGAGGTAGAGAGTTGGGTGACATGATGCCAATGGAGACAAATGGTTTGCCTTGGCCACACCAGAAAGGAAAATGTTAAAACAAAGACACAATATGTATTGTTTGTTCAATTTAATTCAATTTATTTTATTCATATAGCACCAAATCACAACATGTCATCTCAACGTACTTTACAGAAACGATTCAACCAGATCATACAGTCAGATTGGTTCAAAGTTTTCTTTCTAAAGAAAACCAGTTGATTGCATTGACTCATTTACTCCTCAGCAATCCCTCACACTAAGCATGCTTGTAGCAACAGTGGAGAGGAAAATTACCTTTAACAGGAGGAAACCTCCAGCAGAACCAGGCTCAGTGTGAGCAGCCATCTGCCGAGGCCGACTGGGGTTCAAGAAGATAGAAGCAGACATAGAAAAAGAAGCAGAGATACAAAAGACAACTGTCAACCAGCTCCACAGGCGGCCCTGTCCAGGAAACACTCAGCCAGGCAGAGCTCAGCTGCAAAGCCAGAGTTGTTTTTGTTGAAATGATAGTGAGGGAGTAAAAGTCACTAAATTGTAGGGGGAAAAAAGGCTAGTCTTTTCCTATAGATTTTTTGTAGCATATACTTATCCACCCATTCAGCTTTCTAAGGGAAAATTTAGATTTGACTCTGCTTAGTGACAGATAGTCCCTTTAGCAGGTTCTGGGTATGTCCTAAAGTCCCCCTTCAGTGGAATGTGCCTTAAAACCTTTTTAAAAGAGATCACTAAGAAGGATCAGATAATTAAACAACTTCAGCTGATTCATTTCCGTTTGGACAAATATTGGCTCATCTTCAAACTTTTTTGTGTGCTTCTTTGCAGCCATCAAAAAGGGATGTACTCATACCCTGACATAACCATGAGATTACTGTCAGGGGAGAATATAAAAAGCACAAGACTTTTGCCCTCCTGCCAAGAGAATAAAGTATCATACAGTAGGAACTAGCCAAGCCATGGCACTAAATCAAAGCTAAAATCCTACAACACGGTCAATCAGCAGGCCCACTACCTGACTACCCTATTAACCCAGTTTACCTTGCTTGAAAAATTATGGCAGGTTTGTTTTATCAAAAGGATGAAGTGCTGAATAGAAATTTTGTATTTAACATTAAAAGATTTTTCAACATATTTCAACAAACAATGACACATTTGGTCCAGCCTAATCGATCTACCACAGTTATTCACCTTTATCAACAGCTGGTGAACTTCAAGCTGACATCTTTAGCTGAGTTTTGTAAAGAAAATCGCAGGGTATAAAGAAAGGTCAACGCAAAAAGACATGGCCAGCCTTTTTCTTCTTCTATTATTATTATTAGATACCTTGATTTATTTTAGGATAGATTATCAGCATATGGGCACGGAGAGTATTAAAGGAAAGACATCCTTGTTAGTTTAACCTTTTCAACCAACAGCAGAATAGCACACAACTTCTTTATACTGTACACTGCCATGAGGAATATTTAGGATTTTAGGGGCAATGTTAGGTTGGTCAAATGAACAAGACATCATATACCAGTGAACTGAGATAGGACAGACCTGATCTGAAATAGATAATACAGTAATTTTTTTTATAGTCACTTATTTTCAGATGTAATCTGGAATCAAAAAGTCATATGCTTTTATTGGAGCCGACTGACTTCCAGTAACCAGAACTTCAAAATAAGGTAAGGTGAGAACCTGAAAAGTTAATCTAATGGTTGTTACCTGTTTAAGCTGTTAGTGAACATAAAAGTCTGTTAAAGTTCTTGTAGCACATAAAATGTAAGCTACAGTAGTGGGTGTATAAAAGTTCCCCTATTTCCATTATGTTTCCTTGACTGAACATCCTGGTAACCTACAGGTTGGGGTGATGTAATCCCCGCAATGACGTTGTCAGTGACCCTAAGCGGCAAGAGTGTAAACCAGCTGCAATGCCACTGGGAGGTGCAGTAATTTTAATGTTCCGGTACCTGTTTGACTTATTGTGGCAGGTTTAATGAAAATCCGGAGTTCCTTAGCTTTCTGTTTCACAAAGGTAGTTAACCCAGAGAAGGTGAAGCCATGCTTATTGATTGTTATAAAAGTAAAGGAGCAAAAAAATGCAGTGAAGGCTCTTTAAATAACCCACTATAAAACCTAGGCCACTATAGAAAGAAAAAAAATGCATTTGTATAAATTGGAGGATCTGGTGAATCAATCTTAGGAATTAATCGTTTTAATGCACTGATTATTGTGTTACCATTAACTCAAAATAACTTCTGTTACCTTGTAGGTTAGCTTTGCTTTTGCAAGTCCCTCTTCAGTATTTGAGATCACCAGTGTCTGTTAGCCAAAGTTTAAAAAGGGTGCAGTTTATAATAAATCAAAACATCACTTATTATTTAAAAACAAACTAATCGTACCAACCTGTCCCTTTATGAAAATAGAATTGCCACACTTGTATCAGCCCATTTTATGATCCCCAGTTGTTTTGTTAAAATATGCTGTGCCAAATGTTACACCTTCTATAATGTGTATATATCCCACTGCATAACGTGAATGTCTAAGGCTATCATGCTCTTTACCAGTAAGTCTTAAAGGAAAGTATTAAACTTTCAGTTTGTGACATGAATCTTAAGGGTACTTGTGTTATGCAGGACATTGATTCAAAGCATCGACAAGTCCCCCCAAATTGAAAAATTAAATATTGAGTTGAGTTGAATTGTATTGAGGGTACAATTTCCTTTTACATAAGGCAGAGGTTTTGAAAAGCCTTTTTTACCTCCAATAAACCAAATTATACTTTAAAATAAGCATGTTATACTTATAAATGTTACTTCTCTGAGCATTTAGGTTTACTATTTTTAGAGGGAAATTCTTTTTTTATGTGACTATTGTAGGTATGTTTTCTGTCGGAAAGGGAAACAATGTTCCAGGTTTGTTGTTGAAGAAATAAGCTGTTCAGGCTGTGAACTCAGTACAGAAAGGACCATAAAACCCGATACCATCAGAAGTGTCCTTGGCGCAGCTCATTTACACTTCTGTGATGATTGCTACAGCGAAGTACCAGTTATAGGGCAGCATCTTTTCCAGAAAAGTCCATTTTCTTTTTCTTTTTAGAAACAATAAAAACTGCATTCTCTGCAAAGACATGGCTGAGAAAGGAGAGTGTACATTTCCTCTAAAGAACGTGAGGTGAAAACAAAAACAGAAATATACAACCTATTTGCTGAATAATCAGAAATAAATTTTTTTAATGAAAATAGATAACCTAAAATTATTTTCCTATGTAAGCATAATTGGATTTCATCACTACTTTATTTTTATTACATTTTTTTTTTTACATAAAAAGAACAAGATATGAGGATGTATGCATGTATGCGCAGTATGTAAGTAGCCTGGTAGATAATGGGCCAAGTGTGGCAGAAGCACACAGACAAATTTCAAATAAAAAAAACTCCCATTTGTTTACTTTAATTTTCTTAAAACATTTCTTTACAGAAGCAACATACCTGCGTTATTAATAGGTTCAAAATATCCTTAAATACAATAATAGAGACAAACTCCTTCAGTTTCAAGTCCTGCAGCTGATTCCGGATTGGGGTAGCTGTAAACTGGAAGAATATTATTTATTTTTCTTGTAAAATGAAGTTATTCGAACTGAGAGAGAATCCTCTTGAATATTTTCTATCAACCAGTGAGAGGTGATAAAGGAGGAGGGAGGAGAGTAAACCCAAGATGGCTGTGTAAATTAAATTATACCAGTGAGTTTGCAAGTGGATAAGGAAATCCACCCAGCCTGTGAACGTACAGTACAGTTGAAGACAGTGAAAAAATGCAATACTCCATTATTTACAGAATGCAGATTATGCGACCAGTTTGAAAAATATATCACTATAGCGCCATATATTCTAGCCTCAAAAAACAAACAAGAACAATTTCTAATCTAAAAATACCAAACTTCAGTTTAAGCTTTAATGCCAACTTTTAGATGTGAGAAACGAAGTCCAGAGATTCATCAATGTTAAAATCTAAATATATAAACAGAGACACTGCTTTGATCAGAGAGCCTTGAAAAGTAATAATGGGCTATATTAGTTGTGATTTGGCCATGATCTCAGAGCTGTAAACCAACCTAACTTTACTTTAGATTAATACACTGTGGTATTTTTACATAAACGCAACAATTCTTATGGTAAAAGATTTATTAACTAATGTCCAATTTCATCGCGTCTGTTTTCCAGTGCTGGTGTCTTTGTGACCAGCAGTTTCACATTTATCAAGCCTATGTAAAAGCTGGGCTAATAGCCAGTGTTTTAATAGCCTTTTAGATTAAACCCACCGTTAACAAGGCAGTTAGCTATTTCAGGGCTATTGATTTGAGGAGGCAATTATTTTGTTGAATCTGAGAGGGTCAAGGAACAGAAAAGACACTGTTAGGTACTCTTATCATTTGTTTATTTTCATTTTACCTTTCTTTGCATTATTGCAATGACTACTATAGGTTGAAGATCTTTATTATGTGAATGACTTGTTTCAAAAGGATTTATACGTTAGGGTGGTAATCAAGACCCATAAAATACTGAGGTCAAGAGTTGGAATTTCTATATTGCTTCAGTGGGTGCTCCTTTTTAATCCCATTATTTAAATCTGGACATTTTCACAGTCTTAAGGAGAGAAAACATCATTGTGACTTTTGAAAAGGCTCTGCTGATAATTTCTCCTTTCCTTCTCCACTGCAATACATATCAGACATTATAAACTTGATTTTAATGTCATCTTTATTTTGAAGCTTCTGTTGACAACTGCTTAGAGATGTGTCACAGAAGACATTCCAGTATAATAAATTAGTCGCTTCATACTGTAGTTCTTGAGTATTTAAATGAGACACCCAAATCCTTTTAGACTATTTATTATGTTGATGATGGTGCCTAATATGACATATTTCTGTTATAATCTTACACAATACTTTAGTCATCATGCATTAAACATCCAAATTCTACAACAGATCAGTCATAGTATCTTCCTTTTTTTTTACTTACTGCTCCTCTTAATGCTTGGCCCAAAGAGAGGTTCGGTTTGAATCAGCCTTTTCCTCGAAAAAGAATAATAAATATAATATTAAAACTAGCTATTAACAAGTATAAAAATTAAACAAACTAGATAAATATGCTTATGTAATAATGTATATAGATAAATATAGAATTCTACAACATTACAGTAGTTTTAGATAAATATGGGAGATTCTGAGGCTGTTTGAAGGACCAGGGGGACTCTTGAATTAAGGATAAGTCACCACAGAAAATCGGCTCCATGCTGCATTGAGCCTGCCACGTTAGGCTGCAACACTCGTCTATGCTCGATGTGCAGTTGCAGTATTTGCTTGCATTCATCTCTTCTGATTCTTGGTATGTACTGTAAAGGAAACTTCTCTTTACTATTTCATCTGCATTTTCTTGTACAAACTTGAATAAAGCTATACACAACCATTGTGTTTCTTATATGAGACTGAGCTGCAAGCGAAGTTCTGCATACGACCACAATTTAGCCGTTATTCTGCAACATACATCATGACCTTTGCCTTTACGTTATATTATTATTAATACATTTTTTCCTGTTTTAAGATATTGTATAGGCTCTAGCTGAAGGAGATGCTGAGGGACAAACGGTATATTTTTGTATATCTGTTTATTCCTTCCTGCATTTGCTTTTGTGATAAACTAATGCTTGCTTAAATCATTTACACAGTAGGTATCTCTGTTAACTCTGATAAATTAGTGGACAAAAAACTTAGCAGTTCTTGTTTGCTATTTGCTATATTCTTGTTGCAGTTCTTGTTTGGTATTTAAAACATTCAATAATTCCTCATACATCACCTTGGGGTAAACCCCCTCTATTCTTAAAACGTGGTGATTCCGTTGATTACAGTATTTAATGTTTAGGCCAGCCCAGTTATTTCATAGAACTATAAGAAACTGGCACCAGCCTTGGTTAGATGTTTTCCTGTAAAATTAAACAGTGGCAGCTTCCAAAGAATGGCCCATATGATAAATAAATAGATATATCTTAAATGCAACTAAATTTAATCAAACATTGACATAAAAATCTACTGTTTTACTGCTGCAAGGTAACACAGAATAAGTCAAGTTGATTTTAATGCTTATGTGACATTTTGCTCAGGTTTTCCCTGAAGTAGCTGGATGCTTAGATGGACCAAGTTTCCGGGTTATTCCATCAGCCTCCCAAGGCACAAAAAAGCTGCTGGCACAGGCAGGATGTGTTTACGTTCATAAAAAAATAGTGCTCCATAATGGAAGCAGATTGGGAAGGGAAAATGGGACCTGATTGTGGTCACTAAATTATGTTTGCTTGTGTTTCCATCTGGTCACACCATCTCAGAGGGAGCTATTTTTACAATGTGTTGGCCAAGGTGTGAGCAGGACCTCCCACTGAGCCTCTGCTTACATTCCAAAATGCTCTGCCTTATTTTATACAGTGCTGACTTAAGTCCCATTCAGATGGGATTAACATTACAGAGGAGGTGGGGAATAAAATATTCACTTTGCTCTGCAGTATTTCAAGTCGTAATTTTAGATGGCAAGGAACATGGACTAAATTCATTTGACTGGAGAGAGCCAAAAACCTCCCAATGGAGGAACAAGTAGTTCAATAAGAAGGCAATGTGTGCAATGAAGGATAGAGAAAAAGAAATGGGTATGCAAGCTCAAATTAAAACTTAAACATAGGAATATAGCACCTCTCAAAGGGTGTTACAAAATGTTCTACTATGACACAAGAAAAGAAGAACATGCATTTATATAAGTGTACTTTATCATCCAGAGTTCTTAAAAATACAATAATATTATTGATAATACTACATTAATGAGCCAGACTTAAACAGAAACAATAAATAAAAAAAATGGAGTCCATTATTGAAAAAGGGTTACGCTAGAATGGATGTATTCTGATCTAAAGTAAACATAAGAAAAATACATTTGGTAAAAGTATTTTTAGGCAGAAGAAGAAACAGAGAACTCCTAATTACACAGCTTACAGCGATTTTTTTTAAGTATACTAAAAAAATACTTGATGCAACTTTGCCATCTACTTAAGAGTATTTATTTACTTTAACACAATGGTTAGGGTAGGACATGAGGGCCCATATCTCTCTACAAGCAGAGCAGGGGTTTTGTCTGCATTGCCAGAATTATGTCAGACCTATTCCCAGTGCATTCTGGACTCCGCCATGGCTGCCCTCTTTCGCTGACCAGTGGATGCCGTACCTACTTTTTGCTGATGACGTGTTTCTGCCGACTTCCTCCGACCAAGACCTATAACCTGCACTTTGGCGTTCTGCAGCTGAGTGTGAAGAAGCTAGGATGAGAATTAGCTCCTCCAACTCCAAGGCTATGGATCTCATCCAGGAAAAGGTTGCTTGTTCCCTTCAGGTTGGAGGACATTTGGGTCTTGTTTAAGTGATGGAAGTAAAGGGCTGGTTATACTCCTGCAGCAGTGTGTCGTAATGAGCTTGACGCAGACATTTTTGATTAACAGTATGCTCAATATTGAAGTGTGGTCTGTGCTATACGCTGTGGGTCTAGATACGGCCGAGGCGATGAGGAAGTAGGGGCGAGTTTAGTACGACAACGGAGGGACATGACAGCAAAGAACGGGGATCCAGGTGGAAAAAAGGTCCCAGCGTTCTCGCGCACCTCGATCTTCTAGCTGGTCCAACTTCACGAGTTGTTTTCTGCAATTTTGGTCATATAAACAAAACAAGATGGCCTCCTGTCTGCAGCACTGTCTGCGGTCAGTCACAATTTGGGAGAGGTGCAGCGGAGTGCCTGCGCAGGGGGCGGGGACAGCTTTTTGTTCACTGCGACACCTACGCAGGGGACCTGGTTTCAAAAGTATAAATCAGCCTTAAGGAGTAGGAGATTGCTAGACGGATCAGTGAAGCTGCATCAATCTGTTGTGTTTCAGGGAGAGCTGAGCAAAAAGGCAAAGTTCTCGATTTACCGTTCAGTCTACATTCCAACCTTCACCTATTGTCATGAAATCAGGACGATCATCAAAAGAACGAGAACACAGATACAAGTAGCTGAATTGAGCTTTCTTTGCAGGGTGGCTAGGCTCTCTTTTGGAAACATTGGGAGGAGCTTGGTTATTTATTATTTTTTTGTGAGATGCTAGAGACCCTTCTCCTCCACTGTGGTGAAGTGAGGAGTAAATTGAGGTGACTCAGACATTTTTTTGGATGCCCCATTGATGCCACCTTCTGGAGGAGGCCTAGGGGAGGAATTCAGGACACAATTGAGGGACTATGTCTTTTGGCTGGCTTGGTAGCACCTCTGGCTTACCCAAGCAGAGCCGGAGGAGGTGTGTGGGGTGATGGAAGCCTTTGCTGAGACTGCTGACCAAAAGACCCAGTCCCGGATAAAGCAAAAGAGGATGAGTGTGAGATTTTGCACAAAAAAAAAATATAACATCTGCTCAAAGATGCCGATAATTTGGGTACAAGAGAGGGAATGGGGAAAAACAAAATATGAACCCACTAAAATGCTGGCTTTACAAGACATGGTATGCAAGAACACAGCCACTGTATTACATAATGATTGAACACAATGGCACTTACTATTTTACAGAACTAACAATATATTTAAAAAAATGCATTTCAATAAGCATTTGTAAATTGATGTTATTGCTTTTTGTATGTAAAGAATACAGTTAATACTCAAAACCGTGTTTGAAGCAGATCTACTTTTAATCTTCACTTCTTGTTAGGCTGGTAAAGACAATAAAATGACACACACACACAAGAAAACCTTCAATTACGCTCTTAAAAGATTGGGTATGGTTTAAGGGGTGAGTATGTGTGCATAAAGTTTTTCTCTGGACAGTCATATATCATCCTTGTGTTCAGAGTTCATTGGCACCTCTAAGTGAGAACTGTGAATGTCATCTCTCTCTCTGTTGGTTATCTGATGCACTAGTAATCGTGTTGCCTCCCTGTTTTTCAGATGAAGAGATTTGTAAAGGTAAATCTATGAAGGCAAATAGGGAATTGCATAATTTAAAAGCTTTGTACTAACCAGAGAAAATAGAAGACAAATAGCTGAAAACCACTATTCAGTAGCTGTGATGTTATTCAGTCCTATATTGTCCAAAGAAACTATTATTGAACTGCAAGGTCTTCCGAGGCCTCTGGAAACCACTATTGGCGAACACTTTAAAAAACTGCAAGACTCAATAAAGAAAAAAGTTCACATTTTATTTTAACCTGAGCTTCAGAAACGCCTGAAGCAAAGTAAAATCCTGCCCCATGGTCTAATTTCAAACTTTTTTTGTCTGAGTACCACCTTATAGTTATACAGGATTTTGATCTACCTCTATAATACAATGCATTATAATACTCTAATATATGCCTGTACTGCTACAGAATTAGTTTGAAATGGGAACACGGGTGGTTATTGTGTATAAATTGTATTTATAGTATTTTTTTTTTTTTGTTGCTACTTCCACAGCAACACATACATTATGTTTAAAGTATATACATAAAATATAAATTGCTCACAGTTATGCTTTGCAGCAAAACATTATAATTGTTCAGCAAAATACACAAGGTCATTGTACAAATGCACTGCACAAATATTCTGAACTGCAATGTGAAAAATCACTCACAGAATATTAGCAATTGTTTACATTGTCACTGCAGCTTACTTTTATCAAGGCTGCCCTTTAAAATTGAAAATATCTTGGGAGCTGTACTGAACAAAATTTCTTTTTGTATACACCTGTGTGACAAATGAAGTCTGTCTAAGTCTTATTGTTTTAATTTGAAAAAAGCAGCTAAGCAGCACTAGTAGATCAGACTAACCCTCATATTAGAAATTATGGAGACAGGAACATTTTCATTAGATGTTTCTAAGAAGGGTGTACTCTTTAAAAAAATAGTCTTGAAATGTCTGGCTCAGCAGAGGACAACTATAGTCTGGGATCATCGTCTAACCTTTTCACCTGCCTCTCTATTTAGATTTAACCAAGAAGAAGGATGAAAAGTAGTGTATAGGTTGGGCAGAGAAAAATCCAGCACAACCCATTTTTGGCCCATGGGCATAAAACCCAACTCAAGTCAGACAAGTGCACTTTAATTGTGAGCTCGAGCTCAAAGAATCCTGCCGCCCTGTGTGGCATAAGAGTCCGTCTATAAATCTATACACTAAAGAGAGGACTTTCACACACTTTTACTTTGTTGTAAATGACAACTCAAAGCAAACAACTTTTATGGAAGCGGCAGCATTCAATGTGGGGAGCAGAGCTTTCTCTTGTTCTGCTGCTAAACTCTAAAAAATCACTCCTACCTGATAAAAGTAATGCTGGTACTTTACATCTGTTTAAAGCAATGCAAAAAACATATCTGTCCCAAGACTTTACCTCAATCAATTACCTGTCCTGTTTTTAATTTTGTGTATTGTTAATTGTTTGTTTACACTCCTTGGATAATTTGAAAAGCGCTTTAAATAAAATGTTTATTATTATTATTATGTAGATATGCAGAACAGGTAATTTAATTGATTAGAGAGGTGAATGCGAGAGTGCTATTCAAGATGATACCTAGACTCTTGAACTGGGTAGAGGGAGAAACAAAGCAACTGTCAATTGAAAGAGGGAAATTATCAGTCTTGGATATAAAGCAACCAATTTGGTTCCTACAAGGAATATCTCTGTTTTGTTGCAATTGAGCTTCAGGAAGTTAGTGGTGAACCAGGTTTTAAACTTGGCATGGCAGGAGGTGAGGGAGGCAGTTTGGGTTATTACAGTATTAGGGGTGTAAAAGTCCCCATGTTGCCATGATTGGTCCTTCATTGGCCCTTGTCTGGCTGGCTTTTATGCTTGGAAAACTTGGCTGAAAACCAAGGGATTCAATTGCTGTTTGGCTTGAAAGGGAACTTTTAAACTCCTACTGCTGCAGATAAATAGAGCTGGGTGTCATCTGCATAACAATGAAAAGGAATTTTAATATTGCAAAAGATGTTTTCAAGTGGCAGAAGGTAGCTGATAGAAAGTAGGGGTCCCAGAACAGGGCTCTGAGGCACACTGGTTGTGACAGAGGATGGATCAGACCTAAGAGACTGCATTTGGATGAACTCACTGGGACCAGAGAGGTAGGAATAAAACCAGTGGAGATGGGTGTGAGTAATGTAAGTTGAATTTAGTCTATTGAAAGGGATGGAGTGAGAAGGATAATAATGGGAAAAAAGACCTGAGGTGGTTTCCATTAGAAGATGTGGCGATTTTTAAGAGACCAGTTTCACTACAGTGGTGGACAGAAACCAGGCTGAAATTGCGCATAAAGATTATAATAAGTTAAATCCAAGTGAAGTTGAGAGGCAACTGTTTTCAAAACTATTTAGAAAAAAAAGTCAAGTAAGGCAATGGTTACAGTTATAAAGAAATTAATATTCAAACCGCTAAATTTCACAAGTAAATCCTGTGGATTTCCTAACAGCTTGATTGTACTAAAAGACTCGGCAGACAGGAAGTGAGGAGGGAATACATTTGGGGGGTTTTTCTTAAACAGTGGAAACCATATATTTGAGTGATCTTAATTGGAGCAGATTTATCCAGAAAATGAGCTTTGTGGATTTACATATCTGTGAATGGTAAGACCAGTTTTTGTGGAGTTGTTCAAATTGAAGACATTTAACCTTCATGGACCTGAGTTTTAAAACTGTGGCCAGTGTGGGGGAAGGTCACAGACAAACCGATGTTTTTCAGGCAGAACGAAGTCTTGAATAAGAGTAAGATTATTGTTACCAAGATTTATTTTGAAATCTAGTAATATTAAATTAGGAGAGACTGAAGACAGGACAGAGAGAAAATCAGCCAGTTCATGTAAAAAACACTGTTTGCTTTCGGGGGACAGTAAAGTGCAGCAATGATGGTGGATGTTTGTCAAGAAATCTTACTTGGGATGGAGACAGGCAAGACGTTCAATTTCTCGCAATATATTATAGAAAGACTACCTCCACAGTTTGTCTTAGGTGGTTGAGTTATGTACAAATAACCAGGAGAAGTTGAGTCATAAGCAGTGAACAGCTGTTGGGTTGTTGCCAGGTATCCATCAAGCAGAGAAAGTCAAACTTGAGAAGATCCTGGAAGAGATGTCATTACTTGTGAGAAAATGGATTCCGAGAAGGCCAAACAAAGTTGACCATGGTGTTGTGACGGAGGATTAGCCAACCTAGACAGGCCAACTGTAATGCTGTGATCCACAGTCTGGAAGGATGTACCTGTGAGGATGATGAAAGGAGTTTGGATGGTTTTGAGATTATAGCCGCAGTTAATATACTGTACCTGCAGTTAATATAACTCCACCCTCTGTAGGAGCGCGATATCTAGGTTAGAGGTTGAGAGGTATGGTGGTGGCTCAGACACCAGGGAACGCTTCCGGTGGAGCTCAGCTGCTCTACACTGAAGGAGGCAAAATCTAAATTTGAAAAAAAAAACAACAAAAAAAACTAAAGGAAAATGTAGAAAAATGCAAACCAAATATAGAGCTGGATGGAGATTAGAAAACTGAGGAAAATTAAGGCTTGAAGCCATCTCTACATTGAGTGGTAAAAACTTGAAAACAACGTAGCATTCTTGATGGAGCAATGGAGCAATACCCATAAAGCCATAATTTATGCTACCGTACATGGAGATTTCATGGCAACATTGGTCTTGTTCTTGTAAGCGTTGTATTATCTCTTCCAGGAAAATTCTAAAGAATGCTGTTTATGACATGTGCTTATCAAAACCATTATAGTTTTAAGAAGTTGAGACCCAATGTGTAATTAAAATAGAGGATGGCCCAAGGGGAGTTAAGATAGAACCCTCCTCTCCTTTGCTCAATAGAATTTATTTTTAATTCCTTTTATTAAATTTCAATTTGATAAATCAAAGGCATTTCTATATAATTGATGAATAAATTGACTAATATATTATAAACACATTTTTGATAGCTTTGGACTGACCCAAAAGAGTGTATTTGCCAACCCAACATTTTCCCAGTACACCTAAATGCCAGTCCATCCCTGGTTTGGGTGGTAAAAAGTGCTGGACAGTAAAATGATGGATTGCATTGATTCCTTACCAGACTGATAGGATGACAGTCTCTTCTTTGAATACCTCAGATAACCTGTTCTCTCTTATCACTCGCGCCTCAAAAGTTTCAGCTGCACAAAACCAAACTGTGACCCTTTCTATAAAGTCTGCATTCCCTTCAAAATGCTGATAAACATCGCTGCATCATATGCACCAAATGTAATGTTTATGTTTGTGCATAATTTGAGCCATTTTAACTGGGAAAAAATTTAGGTCTCTGCTATGACGTTTTTCATTTCCCAGAAGTCGTTTTTTTTAAATTAAACTCGCAAAAAAGGTTGAAGGTTTTTTTTCTTCTGTTTTCAGTCGTCCACCACATCAAACAGGTTTTCCTGTATTGATACATTTATATTACAATAATTATCATATATTAACATTCATAAAAAAAAACCAAAGTCTTAGGGGCTTTTAAAATATGTTATTTTATATAAATGCTGATTTAACATTTTGTTAAATTATAATTTGAAATTATTTGTATAGCTTTTTAATGTTTAATTAAAAAAAAAAAAAACTGAACTAGAGTTTTGATTAGAGCATGATTGAATTATTTGATCTCATTTACTCACACACAGCTAGTGCAGTCTTTGACAATAAAAACATGGTGAAAGTGGCACTGAAGCATTTCCTGTCTTTGTGTTCCATTTATCTTACACGTCCTTACTGGCTTGCTTTCTAACGGTTTGTCCCCTGAAGGCAGAATACTGGAGGAGTCTTTAATCATCTTCACAGCCCACTCTATAATCCCTGCTACGAGACTAATCTATGGTTGGCCACTATGGAGACCAACACCACCAAGCAAAGGGGAAAAAGAAACAACAGGACAGAGAAGCTAAAATCAAAGAAAAAGATTTAATGGAAACGTGGATTACAACAAAATGGTAATTTGTATGATATTCACAACATTTTGAATTTGCAAGTCTGAACTGCATTACAGGAAATTTAAGATGTTTGGAATCAAGTATTATAAATGACAATAATTTATGCAATGATTAAAAAGTTTTTTGCTTTTTTTCATGTCAGTAACTTAGTTCACTACTTGAAAATCATTATATAGATCAATTATAAAACACATGCTCAAGCCTTTATTTCTGATTAGAATGAAAAATTTCCACTTAACTAATGTAGACATGATATTGACACATAAAAAAATAACACATCAGATGAAAAAAAAAGGTTTCATACAGAGACATGGGCTTACTATTAGAAATAAAATATCTACTTAAATATAATATATACTTCATGATTCATTTCAAAAAGCACCTTAAATCTGTAAATGGACACATTAAATTTCACTAAGATTTACCTGTAGACTATCAAACTTAGCAATGATTAACTTGGCTTAACTAGGTCTCCTTTAAATTAGGTTGTATATTTTACAACATTTGCACTACCTAATATTCTAACCAGCTTCTAGAAATTTTACACCTGAACGTTGGTCCAACTTAACAAGACTTCATTAGCCCACAGGGCAGTGAGAACACAAAGTAAAATGTTCTCTCAAAAACGTTGTGGGTTTTCCAATAAAGTCAGTTTCCTCTCTTGTATAAAATAAGTACATCTGGTATCTAAGGGATTTATTTTATTTTTAAGAAATGAAATTAATACATTAAAAATTGTCTATTGGTAGTCAATGCAAGATTAGTTTAAAAATGATCTAAACATAACGGTTTGGGATTCTATACTTAGCTGAGACACAAAGAAAGGATGCAAATAGCACTGAATGCATTTAAGGCGGTGCAATAGCAGTTAAATAAATTGTATTAACTGTTTTATAAGTCAAAGGAGCTGTAACTAGTTAGCTGTGGATCAATCAAGCCTATGACATAGTGTAAAATAAAATTATAATGTAACAGCTACAAAGATCATGGCATTACCACAGTCCTTTTTTCTTCTAGAAATAAAAAAATGCAAGTCTGTCCCTCATAAAATCCAGGAGCCGACTTATCAGTTTACAGCTTGTCCTTCTTGCTGTTCTGATGACAATTAAGATAAAACTGCCTGTTGTTTTAATCTTCAATCTACCAGCACATTGACAATCTATGAATGTGGCTTTACATATGTAGTAATTCTTGTTGGTTCTCTAAAGAACGAAAAGGACTGAAGGGAGGATTTATTAGCCAGCCTGCTAGTAAACCCATAAAGATTCAGAAACATTGCTACAGAGAAGGTCAAAAAACAAAGACATTGCAGTGTCTTACTTTCTATTTTGTATGCTAAATGTTGGCTCACTACTATAAATAATCTATTCTGTTATAAAAGTGCTGAAAGTTAGTGGTGAAAAGAAGTTGCGTCATTGTTTTCTGCAGGTTTTACAGCACAGCACATGCTGCCTTCAAGTACGCCACATTCAAGGCTTTCTCAATCAGCCAGGTAAAGCAGTGAGCATACCCAACCGATCCTCCACCTCCTCCAGCTCCACATACATAGATCATTGGAGGCCTGTTTATCTAGCCTGAAAAACCAGACTGACTTATGCCATGCATATTTAACACGCTGCTTGTCAGTCTGGGCAGGCCTAGCGTCTTCAGACGAACATTACTCGACCTATAACAACATGGCAGAATTACCCATAATGCAGCAGTGCTTTTCTGTAACCACGACAGACGAAGTAGTGGCCTCAAAGGGGCAGAGTTTTCATGATGCCCTTTTTGATGTCCTGAATGTGTTAAATATATTTGCAAAACCACAAATGAATTGTGATCATCAGTGTTCAAAGAAGCCTAAATATTATCAAGGGCTCACAAAAACAAATCTATAAATTCAAATTTGCAGACTATGTTAGAAGATTTATTATTATTCAGTTCCGACTGTGAACTAGTTGGTTTTAATACAAACATGTACTTGATTTTAGACCTCAAGGTTGCTGGAAAAACATGAAATGATAAATTCTTCCACATAATTTCAATAAAATCTATCAAGCTGTGCTTTAGTTTAGCTTAGTAAATTAGAGTTCTTTTCAGTATGGACTGTCAAGCAGTACTGAATAAAACTATGCCTATGAGACTTATTATTTGTTCAAATTTAATAGAAAACTGCTTTCAGGGCTCTTTATTGGTTCCAGCAGTACCAGAATTTTGAGCCTTAGTCAGAGAATCCATCCAAAATTGATCCTATATTTAAAAGTCAGTGTCCTCCTGCGCCTCTTTCGTTCTGAAAAATTCATCTCTTCTGATCAATGAGGAATAAATTGTTCTCGCTTTCCATCTCATTATACTGAGGGATACACAGAACAAGGCCGGGACATTTAAGAGAAATCTTATTGAACAGCATGAAATCCAAGCAAAAGTGTGAATGATGTTTCCTTTAATGTTGCCATTGTTTAAAATTATCAAAATCTTTAAAAAAAACATGCATTTCTGCAGTCACCCTATCGATGGGACCATCTAATTAGACTTAACTGATCAAAGAGAAAAATGTTTTGTACGCATTTTTTATTGCAATGGTTACATTTCAAGCCTATGATGCACCACTTTATATTAAGAAATCTTTCTATTACCGTACTACAGCCTCTTCAAAGGAGTGTAGGGTGTATATAGAGTACACTCAGTTTAAGAACATAAGGAAGCCTGAGGAAGCCTTTTTGTGATGAAACCAAACTACACTTCATTCGGTAATGAAGCACTAGTATAAACCAAAACATTACTTTGGACAAACTTTTTCTACTTCAAGCAGAAGTTTTGTATAAATAGAGTCCATATCATTTGCATTACTAATGATAAGTTTACCTACAGCAAAAATAAATAAATGTTAGGTGACCCTCTAAACAAAAACTAATAATGAGAACTAAACTCCTCTTATAAGGAGTTTCTAAGATGGCGGACTACGTTCAGAAAGAGGCAATATGTCTAATAGTAATCTTCTAATATCAACCTTACTGTTATGGTTATCCCATTTGGGACTCTGAGTTTTTAATTTTTTAGTTATCAGTTGTTCTGTTTTGTTGATCTTTGGTTTATTTTCCCATTATGTTCAAGCCCCTGTTGCCCCCTGGTGCTTGTTTCCTTTCCCCTTGGCTTCCTTCTAGTTGGTTCCACTCACACCTGCTCCTTATTCAGGTCATTAGCCCATCCTTTCTTCTGTTCCCCTTATATATACCACCTCTGCAGTCACTCAGCGCTGCTTCCTTGTTGTTGTTTAGTTGTTGTTAGCTGCTTCCTCGCCCCTGGCCTCCCACGTGAGTTTTCCCTGATGCTTTCTGTTTTTTTGGTTCTCAGTATTTTGTATTTTGCATTTTTGGATGTCGGCCTCTGTTATTCATTATTTCAACAAGAACTCATCTCCGCTTCTCTGGTCTTTGCATTTGGGTCCTAAAACAACCCCCAACCAAACTGTGATACAAATGGAGCCTAGGCAGAAGTTCAACTAAAGAAACTGATTACTTAACCTCATCCATCGTAGCTAAAGCTTCATCAGAGAGTCATTCCTCCCGGACTCTTACTGGGTTCCCTGTCTCATCTCAACCAGTCCGGCAGAAGACCGCCACGTTGAGCCTGGTTCGGCCAGAGGTTTCTTCACAATGGGGAGTTTTTTCTCTCTACATTCACTTCATGCTTGCTCATCATGGACAGGTTCATGCAACCCGTGTTATCCAAGCTGGACTTCCATATTCCAGGTCCTTGAGTGAAGCTCTAGTATGTATCTCATACAGTCTACTTTATCTCTCAGTTTAAGCACACAGTCTCGCTAACCAGCAGTCTATGAACTGAACAACTTCATCTATCTCCAATCCACCAACAGTTTTAGGTCTGGGGGGAAACATCCCTTATCTTTACTCCTGTTCACACATATCAAAACAAAATAAAATGCTAATGTTTCCTGTTGAGGGCTGAGCACCAAAGACTAAAGTAATTCTATCAATAAAATTCTTCTAATTGTCTTTTTCTTTCTGTTTGAGTCTGAAAGTTGTTTATAGATTTTAGATTAAACAGGGCATATGTAAAACAACAAGTTTGATTATGCCCATTGAGTGCAATGAAATTAGCCTTACCTTTTGTGGAAAATCAAATCCTGAATTGACTCAACTGATATTAACTGCAATTTAAACTAAAACAATAATCAGTTATCTTAAGGTATTGTGTTAAAATTAAGTGGCTTTTATTTAGTATCTAGAGCTGCTTCTTACATGGCTTCTAAAAAATTATGAAAATAGAGAAAATTATGCTTTTAATTTTCCACCTATTGCTGAGATAAACAAGTTTTTGGTAATTTGTTTAACATAATAACTAGGTGACATTACCACTTATCCCTGCATTGCTTTGGTAAAAAAAAATGTATAAAATAATAACATTATTTCCGTATTTGGGGGTTTTTAACATTAGATTATAATGATTTGTGTACTTTTACCATGGAAGTTGTGATCAGCAGTGACTGATCTATTCTTCCTTGGATAGCGTGCATTAGACTACAAAATCTATAAACAATTTCTCTCCATTAAATACAGTATCTAAACCATTATACCATAACAAAAATCTTAATACAGTTCAATACCTTCAACTCATTGGAATATTAGAAACTTAAAGGTAAATGAAATTGTAAGCTTATATTTTTTTTATCTCTATATTGTACTTCAGGTAGTCACAATTCACCTTCAGTTTTGATGTATTACTTGTAAAAGCTATATATGGGAAATGGACCTGAATATTATGGATTTAGATTTCATTCAAGCCTTTGAAGTCAGACATCAGCTCATTTTTTTCTAATTGAAAAAAAAAAGGCCTGTGTTTGTTTAGCTGACTATTATTAAGCTTGCAACACAAGAGCTCACAAGAGCTGCCTTGCCCCAAAAAGCACATCTGCTGTGTGAAAGGCTTAGCGTATGTTTCTGCTATCTACATGTTTGTGTGAAATGACAGTTGGCTGGAAGGGAAAACACATCAGCCGGAGACCTTTGCACATATACAGCGCTGACAAACAAACACTGTTGGGGAAAAGTATTTGCTTTCTGACAGGTTTCTTCAGTTTTTTCTCTCTTTTTATTTTCCCAATTTCAAATTTTTTAGATAGTCAAATATATTTTAAAATCAGACAAAAATAACCAAATTAAATAGAACATTTTCTATTGTATGGTTTTATATAATTTTTAGATTTATAAAGGGAAGAAAACGTACCTTCGCATGGCCTTATGTGATAATATACTTCCTTCCTAAAGCTAACAACTGATTGTGCAACCGTTTTTAGCAACAACTGCTGACAAGTGATGAGATTTTTTTCTAAATACCCTAAAGAAATTCTGGCCCATTGTTACTTTGATAGTTTTAAAACAGCTGCACTGCTGGTATGTTCAGAATTAAATGCATTTTTTATGGATAACTGTTTCTTTGCATCACCTAAGTATGAGAAGAGCTGAAGTTCATGTGCTGAAAGCAAGACATTCTCCTTCAGCATTTTCTGATAGAGCAGAAATCATGGATCCATTATTAGGTTTTGTGATGGCAAGTTTCCAATAACCATGAAATTGTGCAAATTGCATTTTTGAAAATAAATTTGCTATATGGAAACTGCAATTTTGTAAAAAGTCACGTTTTTCACATAAAACTTTTGAAGGGATAGTTTTTTCTATCATGCCTCAATTAAATTAAAATAGTTATTTTTGCAAAAAAAAAAAAAAAAAACTGCAGTGGAAATAATTTTTTCACATCACACAAGTCATGTGATCTATAACTGGATATAACTGCTTTGTAAAAAGACAAAGAAGAAGTAGTTGGAGTTTGGTTGTGCCCCATTGAGCTGTGGCTGAAATATGGGTATATCTCATATGTTTACATCTGAGTTATCGCATGATTATAAACTAATTGACATGCAATCTTTTTTGTATTTGTTTTGAATGCACTTATAAAACTTTATAAAAACTGCATTTTTATATCTAGCATAAAATCGGCGTAATTTTGCACACCTTTGTAATAGCAATGCAGCTTGAAAGCTGTAGCAGCAAAGTAGTCTCTAACTATAACACCAATACCACATCTGACTCTATGTATGGAGCTTTTTTCCTTAAATGCTGTTAGTTTAACAGGACAAACATGTTCCAAAAATTTTGTAGTTTTGTCTCCATACTCCATGTGATATTTTCCCATATGGGAGACCAGACTTTGTGTTTTCTTTTGCACCAGCAGGGGTTTTGGCATTGATATTGTCCCAGGAATACATACTCTTTCCAACCCCTACTGGTAAATCATATATACTAATCTTAAGTAATGCTAGTGAGATCTGCAGTGCATTAAATATTGTTCTGCCTTTTTTGCTCTGATTCTGTCATACATTTCTTTAGACTGGGGCATTATGAGTCACTTTTCATATCTTGGAGTCCTCTTCATGCTGTTACAAATACATAGTGCTACATTGATTCTATAGGTCTAGTAAACCATACCACACTGTATGAAATGTACCCCTAAAATTGTATATTCTGCATGTGCCAAACTAGAAAAAAAAAAAAAAACTGAGAGGGGACAATGCAGACATATATTGAGGTATGAGCAATGGTCTGCAGATGACGTGCTAACCTTCCCCTGTGCTCCATGTGTGGTGTGGCTACAAAGAAATTTGAAGAGATGAGTTTTGAAAGGAATTTAAACTATGATTCTTGTATGACCCTCTTTAGAATCAGAAGCATACAGAGTTGCAAGTTAACTGCAGCACTTTCACAAGAATTTGAGTGAGAGAAATGCTGTGTTTTTTTGAGATGTAGCTAAAACTTAACTGGCGCATGTGGGGGTTTATTTTTATTTATTTGTTGTTCTTTGTTTCATTGTCTGTATTTTCATGTTATTAGACAATTCTTTCTAAACGGCCCACCATAGAAGAAGACTTGTTTGTCTGCTCCTGCATAGAGGTGTGAGTCAGTGATCACTACCTGCAATAGAAGAATCTTTCCAAAAAGCTTCCAAAATTCCCCACCTGCATCCCCCTCTCTTCTCTTTCTGCTGTATTTTTCATTTAAAAAAATGAAATCCCACTAATCAGCACCTTGCTTTGCTGACTCCATTTACTTTATGTGCACTCTTGCTTCCTCGCACATATTTTCACACCTTTTCCTGTCACATAGTTATGTCTTTCTCTGTGGCTTTGTATTGTCGTACATCAGCTAGCATTAAAGTAACTACTTTGGAGTATGTTTGTGTCGAAGTGCTTATTGGTGAGGTACTTATCTGTCTACCTGTCTGCAGCCGCTGTCAGTCTTTCTCTCTCATAAACACGAAAATGTAGCAGCAGCAGAACAGATGTCTTGCTGCGAATATGGTTTATTGGGATTTCAGGGCCAAAGTGCCTTCAATTTAAGTACAGAGATCCAGCTATAGAGGGATGACTCAGTAAGATGTGGAAGACTGGAGAAATTAGAGGTCCTGTCCAAAAAATGTGGGGGGAAAAAGAAAGAACATTTGCAGGAAAACACTTTAGGGGGATTTAATGAAGAGGTGGGATCCCTTTGTTTAGTTTATTTAATTGGATTCACAAACCAGATTACAAAAAGACAGATGGAGGAAAGTGACATTTATTAGTTCAGAGTTCTACTGTGTAGAATTTGTGCCATAATCATAAAACATTTTCACCTTTTATAGTTTTTATTTATTCTCATGGTTAATTTTAAACTGCTTGTTGGTTTATAAGCTATATAATTGTGCTGATCCAGGGTACAACAAAATTTAACTGGAACAAATTTCTTTTTAAAAGTTTCAAATGTCAATCAGACATAGTTAAGATATATTTCTAATAAATGGTGAGTCTGTTCTTTTTTGTGTGTGATCACAATGCATTGTACAGTACACTGCCGCTGCAACTTGAATTCAGTTTTTTCTACTTTGGATTTATTCTTTAATTTTGAAAACTTCATATATTTTTTAATATTTAAATGTTTATTAATGCACATAGAATTTAACAACTGGGTTGTAAAAAAGTTGTATACATTTTATAGCATACAATCTGAATCTCTGAGGGCTGCTCAACCTTAGTCTGTAAGACCCTTTCCGGCATTGTTTAGTTATTTACCAACTCTCACATGTCAGATTTAGATAAACAGGTGATTAATAGGTTTCTGCAGGCCTTAAAGGTTGCTGAGGAGCAAATGGAATCACTATATTCAAGGGTGTGGAGATAGACACGTATAAAACATGCAGGACAGTGGATTTTTAGGGGCAGGTTAAAGAACCCCTGCTTTAGACCATTCTCTATGTTACTGCTGTTCTTTTTTAAAAATACTTGGAATCTAAACATTTAGAATGAAGGATTTTATTTTTAGCACCTATTTTGGGCTGTAAGCCAATCTAGCTATATCAATTATTTATTATTTCCTTGCTTTCCAAAGAACATTTTCTACTGACATTTATGGCCGACTATGAGCACAGTATGTGGGAGATGGATGGGTCTGGGCTTCTGTAGTGCCAGCCAGGTATAGCAAATTAATTTTTCTTTTTAAAATAAAGTCATTAAGGAATGCAAATTGGCTTAAACTACATCCCAACTTCATTCTTATTTGTAAGCCATCTATACCACTGCAGTACAGCCAGCCCCTCTGCAATTTTTTTATTTAAAAAAAAAACAATTTATTTGAAATGTCAGACATTAACTTTTTCACTAATTACTCTCATCTCACATTGGGCACTATTTTGTAAATCAAAACTGTTACTCCTTGAGTAGTTTCTCAATCTTTTTTCTTATACTGAGGAGCTTTAATTCCCTTCGGAATAATTAGAAATTTCATTTGAAAGAAATCACTATGATATAATTTTTTTCAACAATTGAAATAAAGGAAAAGAAACTCAGTTATTTCTGCTTCTCAGTTTTCTCCCATGGTAGGAGTCTTGGACATGGTAGGTAGGGACAGTTACTCTACAAAGCATTGCATGTGGTGTCAGTTAGCATGCTGGGGTAGCATTGACTCAATCTGTCTTTTCATCTAACAGCTCATTGGTTGCAGGGTCAGTGAGCAGGTGCTGATTGCCACAGAGCAATAGGCAGAGCTGCCCTAAAGGTCCATTACAGGGCAACAGAGAAAACAACTGCAGCTATATTCAATAAAGTGAATAGACATTTTTTTAAAGGCTCATCTGACAGATTAAAAATACCTGTGCAAGTGAAAACATACATGCCAATAAGCCCACAATGCTATATTAATTTCCTTTTCAGAAAGCTTTAAATGTGTGTGTTTGAGTGGGTTGTGTGTAATGGGAGGGGAAGAGAGTGTGTTATTGGTCTAAATGCTGTGTTTACTTGGTCAATTGAGTAACTGAAGGATTTAAATCTTGGATAATGGTCTAATTGATTAGAATGACTGTGTACCGCTGCAAACCCAACCTATATGCAGTTTAGAGAGACTATTCAACCAAAGTTGATTGTTCTCTCTAATTTTTGGAGGATCCAGAGAACCATCTATAGAACCAGCAAACACTATATCAGAATTCTTCATTTACAATCCTGGTATCCTGCACCTTTTAGATGCGTCCCTGCTTCACCACACCTGATTCCATTAATCAGGTCATTTACAGAATTCTGGAAATCTTCACTATGGAGGTAATCAATAACTTGATTAGGGTGTGGAGGCAGATACATTTCTAAAATGTGCTGAAAACCAGACTTCAAGGGCCATAAGTGAGTATCCCTACTCTACAGTATACATATCCTGGAACGTCTGGCTTAAGGTAGGAGCAAATGCAGCAACACATACAGAAGTCCTGGTTTATAGCCACCTACATAAAGGTTTTTAAAAGTAAGCTATGCCATTACTGGACATTCTTGGTAGTAGCTAGTTAATTACTTTAACATGCACAATAAATTAAGCTGTTGGTGCTGTGTCCTTCTACTAGTAATATGTGGTAGGAGACCATAAATGTCATACAGAATACGTATAATAAGGATATTTTGGGAAAAGATAAATAGACATCATTCCCAACAATAGCTACACCTCATGCAATTTTACTTAGTGGCTAAAGATCACAAAGAAGGGTTAGGACATTGTCATGGAGGAATAATCCAGAAAATGTTCACTTATTTATAATCAATATATGAATCGCAATACCCAACAAGCATTTATCAAATAAGACCTTTCCTTACTAGATTGTGCAGTTTTTCTTTAGAAGCATAAAGTTCTTTTTGTTAAGTGATGTTTGTGGGCTCATTGTAGCACCAGTGTTGCATGTTTTATGCAGAGGTGAAAGTTGTTTTAAATTAATGCTGGTACCGAATAAAAAATGTATTGGCTGATATTACGTTATTACATCCTCCATGCATTTTAAAGGTTCGATTTTGTTTGATACAGACCAGTGTAACCTTCATATTACAGCTAATTTATACTATTGTATTCTAGACTTCAAGCCTTTAGTTTCTCCTTTTTGATTATTAATAAAAGTATAAATTTAAAACAACTATTCCTGGCTGAAAAAAATTTAGTGATTAATTCAAAATAAAAATACACAGAGATTTTTATTTTTTAAGCATTTTTTTTTAATAATTCCAGTATCTTCCATCAATTGAAATATTTAAGGATAAATGCCCACTCTCTATTTATACATACACCTTTAGTAGATGGAAAAACGTTTTTGGCATTACAGCAATAAAAACTTACCAGGGATTATCATTTTTTAAAAACTATAATCAGGCTTATACAGAACCTTCAGAACTCTTTGTTGAAAGAAACATATGGAAAAGATTAGCTGTTATTTTAACACTTGCTTAACAAAAAACAAACTAATGGTTATAATAGTTTCACCCATTATGCAATTCACCATATTTTTAATCATGTCATACAGTCTTTACAGTAAAAGCACTGTTAACTTTGCGTAATAATAACATGACAATCCAACACTTCATAAAAAACCCAAACTGAAATGTCAGAAAAATCAAAGGAAATTAAGAATAGATTTTTGTGAAAATAAAAATAAACACTTACATACTAAGAGGATCGATACAAATAGAGGAATTATGACAGCGAAATATATCTTTCCAAGTGGGTCCGTATAGAAATGGAAGAAAGATTTCCATCACCCCTCATGAGCTTGTGCTGGTCCCCCTGGGTATGTTCGGAGTGCATCTTTGGACATGGAGCTAAGCGTGCACAAAGACTGATTTGTGCGTGAGCACAGCTGGTTGAGAAGAATTTGTCAGTTTAGCCACCAGACACAAATTAAACGGGCCTATTGGTGGCACAAAATATCAGGCAGCAGCTATTCCTTCGTACCACCCCTACATTTTTTACTGGTATCCAGTACCTGAACATTCTGGCCTACTTTCACGCCTGGTTTTATGACAGTCATCTTTCATTTAACTTCGAACAGATTATGGAAAAATTTAATGTTTTTTTAAGTGGCAGGGATGCTTCTCAGTATGCCAGCCCAATGAAACTGCCCTAATCGAGTAAGGAAGCTAAACCGATGACTATCGGAGCAAAAGTTCACCCTCTTTTTAGTTTGGCTAAATGTTAAAGCATGAAATTGAATTGTTTTTTATCGCCATGAAGAGCGCAGCTTTCTCCACTGTGCGGTAATCCCTATCTGAACAAAGAACAAACACACAGAGAAGACTATCAGGAAGGCTAAAGAATATCATCAAAACTTTTAAGATATTTCATCCTTTCTGACAAACTACATTTTCTTCTGCTGATCAGTAAATACGTTAAAAGGGATTACACCACATCCTGTGATGATTGTTACTAGATTCTGGCAACATAATTCTGTCATTGCTTGTGAACCTTCTGACAGCAGTTATTTCCATATTAATGATATCCCAATACAGCTGCCACCCATCTATTCCTATCTGCTTTGCAGTCAGCATGGCTCAATTGCTACGATTGATTAGCAGTGGGTCCCTTGGAGGCTCTGGATGCCACTAGGCATTGATCCAGTATTAGCATGGCTGTTAAGAGTTATTGACCCTGATCATCAGAGTGTAAAACATGGATTTGTGGCAACAGGCCCAGGGGTAGTGGAGACACAGTATGAGTGGGATGCTGATGTTTCAGTCCACCCGCAACCATTTCACAGTGTCATTGATATAGTATAAGATGTTTAGTCAAGAAAATCTTGAACGATTTGCACATCATTTGCTGCAAGAAGCAATAAGATACTTGCTGATACAATGCTATAGTAAAGCAAAATTTAAATATGCCAAAAGATTAAGGTCTTTATTCCTGGGTGCATCTGCAAAGTCTAAGCAATTAAACACAATGGAGATCGAGTACATTGAGTTTTCAGCACCATGAGACTACACCAATTTATCAATTCTCAGCTCAAGTCTTTTCAAGGGCTTTGAAAAGTAAAAAATAAACTTTTTCTGTTTTAGGATCATTAGGTATGCAAAAATAACTTGTAGTCAGAATAATAAAAAGGAAAAGTTTGAATATTTGTTTCAAACATTTCCCAAAGGAGTTTACATATGCCGAGAAATCTTTTCATGATATGGGAAAGTCCAAATGATAAATGTATTCAGTGGTAAGCTTTTAAGCTGAATAAAGGCACATGCTGGAGGGAGCTTTGCTGAAGGTGAAACTGTTGCACTTCACAAAACAAATGCCACCTCAAGGAATAAGTAGTTAACAAGGGAACATCTTAAGGGAATTTAATTTTTGGCAAATGAGTCTTCCAAGTGGACTAAAAGATCAAAGCATGTCACCTAATTTGCTTTGAAAGTGGACAACAAATTCATTATGTTGGACTGGTGGTCACAGAGCCCTGATTTCCGTCCCAGGGAAAATGCATGAAGACTGAGGTGAAAAGGTGTGTGAGACAGGATGCCTCCAATTAAGCTGTGGCAGTTAATTCAGGGAGAATCAAACTCTTTGGAGAAGTGTGCAGAAGGAAAAGTTTAAAGAACAATTATATTACATATGAGCACATTTATATAACTCCTGCATCAAAAGATAGTTAAAAAAAACAAGGAGAACATGTCTCCCTTTATTCTAGGTTTGACAAAATAAAAAGTTTGTTGGTAATCATGCTGAAGTGACGCGTAAGAATTTTAATCACACTTAATCTCAGGTAGTGAGAAAGGTTGTCTTTTTATAAAATGGTTGGGAAACTCTGGTTTAGAAGGTTCTTCCCTTGTCTGACAGCTTTTCTCATTAGTTATTAATGTTACAATATCATTAGTTTTCCACAATAAGATAAAAAGGCCCAGCTTGAGCTCTACATACAGTGCACCATCCAGACTGCTCTGCCTGCTCCCAGCAGCCGCTTTGATTTTTAACAGTAATTAATAACAATCTACACGGCTACATTTTTTATTAAGCCTTTTTACTCAGTTGAGAGTTTTGACTGTATTAGTACTGCAAATACAAGTCTGTGACCCGCTTCAAGTGGGGGCTGTGCCAGATTTCCGCTCCACCAGTCTGTGCAGTTATTTAAGGTACACCTACACATTCTGTAAATTTAGGTCGTTATTATATCCCAGCGCGACTGTGAAGGTTTTCATGTAATAACTAGAAATAAAAGCCTGCACTGAGAAAATCCAGGAATTCATTTGGATGATAATTCTTGCTGTCCTGTCAGGTTTCTTTTTAAAAGATATATATATTTATAGTACAGCTCTTGTGAAGCCTTGATTGTGGCACCGAATCTCTAGGTTCTTGGCTGTAGCATAATTTCCCTCATAGTCAGACAGTTCGACTATGAGAGGCTGTAAAGAAAGGGAATTACTAATCATGGAAAAGACATGGGCTGAGATGATGTTAGAGTAATAAAGCGGTAGAGAAAGCTTTTTTTTCGTGTGTTTCTTAGCAATAAATCCTCACTTTAATCACTGTTTTGTGTTTGAGAACCCATCTTAAGCAATCCTTACTGGATGTAAGACTGTGCATCTGCTGCTCTGGTCGTTTTATGGCTTGTCTTGTTTTTTTTTGTTTTAAATGGATGCTAATATCACCCAGCTATTCATCTGAAAAAAGCAGAAAGGAAAAGAGAAAATTGCATTGCACATCGGCAGGTCACAAGTTGTTTTAAAAAACTGACAGTCCTCATAACCCTTTGGTTTCTAATTTGACCTTATTTCTCATTCATTGTAGAGGCTTTTTAGTTCATTTTTGTGTTCATTTTGTACTATTATTCTGTTTGATTCCTTCCCTCTCTCTCTCTGTCTGTTCTTGCTCATTTATCATCCTCCCTCAGCTCTCTGCCTTAATTCTCTGCAGCTGTTTTTCACTCTCACCTCCTCTCCATACATTTCCTCCTCACACCAGACACCCCTATCTTAAAGCTACCTGGCCATTTTATTTGTTTTTGCATAATATTCTGCCCATGCTCATTATCATTTTACTTCAGAGTTCTGTCTGAATATCTTCATTTTGATATTACATTGTTCACTCAACATGCACACCCTGAGCTCCTGCCCTTTGTCCTCCAAACGACCAAATTAAAGATTTGCTTAAACCAAATAGGAAAGTTAAAAACCAGTTTAACTTGACATTTGCCAAAATTCTTTCTTCTGCTCTTGGAAAAATGGCAAAAGACTGTTTTAGGGATTGGGAAAACCCTTGAAAACAGTAAAGAAAACTTCTGTCCTCAAACAGCAAAAGGAAAGTAAACAGGATGTCTTCCTGTTGTCATCATTTAAAGGAATTAGTGATTTTTGAGAATAAATTTGCCCATTTTGAGTAATGTTATCTAAAGCATGGCGCATCAGTAAAGCAGGATTAATTTTGCGGTGAAATCTAATCTGTTAAGATATAAGATAAAGGTTAAAAATAGGTATGAATTATCAGCCTTTCCGTCATTTGCTTTTCCAGTGGTAGACCGGTTTTATAGCTTTCAGTTGTGTAGCCTGTTTAGGAAGATTTTTCTGATGACTGAACAAAAAGCATTCTTTCAACCTGATGATACGGATAATCATACCAGAAGATATCACCTTTAGTTGCAGTTAAAGGTAGAATTTTAATTTGTTGTTAGGTTTTTTCCATTTTTCTTTTGAATAGTTTATGTTTTCTTCTTTTTCCGAGTTTTTACGGCACTAGTGGTTTTTTTTGGAGAGTAGGCTGACAGGAAACGGGGTATGAAAGAGGCGGAGTGACATGCGGCAAGGACCACAGGTCTGATTCCAACATGGGTCGGCCGCATCGAGGACTAAGGCCTCCCTACATGGGTCATGCGTGCTAACCACTGCTCCACCTGCATACCCAAATAGTTAATTTTTCAAGTTCTCCTCTGTGAGGGACCAAAATTAAATACGGACAAGAGGTGTTCAATATTGAAAAAAAACTTTCATTTAATAGTGTCAAAAATTGTTAACAAACGCTCAAAAGCTATACAAAATAGCTTAAATAATAAATAACATGGATCTGGGCCCAACTCAACTGAGGTCAACTGAAGAGGAACCAACTCAAACAAAAAACAGACCTTCTGATAAAGAACATAAGCTGCTTAAATAGGGGTGGAATAACCTAAACTTTCCACATGAGGGTGGCACAATAAAACAGAGGCAATAAATAAAAAAGTCCATACAAAACTAAAACATAAATAAAACAACTCTTATTGATTAAGGTGACAAAATAACTAAAGTAAACTTAAACAAAATTCCCCCTTTAGTTCTTGGGAAAGTGGTTTGTTCCTGGATGCTTCCACCTCCAGCTGATCTGCATTTGCAGAACAATAAAATTAAATAAACTTTGTGGTGGAGGTAGAAAGATCCACCGCATCCTCAAAACTGAAATATTTTCCACCATAACTGGTATTTTGAAAATGTGACACTAGATTTGGCATTAATACAATACTAGGTAAAGATTTCCTTATTTATGATAATATAGAAGATGTTCTTCCTACCACTGAGTATCTGATAACCACACTTGTTCAAGTCAGTTATTGTTAGACCAGCATTTGAATAAATTTTAATTTTTAGAAGTTGCAAAAGAAAATGTTCTTTTTTTAATCCTAATACATTATATTCTGCTGAATGGAACTATGGAGTCAGAACTAGTCATGAATTATTAGTGTTTAAAATTGTATCCAGTCATCAATGGAGTTTTAGCTGACTATCAAAATACCAGCCGAGAACCAAGATATTCAACTTCTCCATTATATTAACTCACTGTCTGACTCTAGTATGAAGGATTATATTCTTTTCTCATGAAAAACTATTTGAAATTACAAAATACTTAAAGGTAAATACTTAAAAAATCTTACTAGACTGAAAACTGTTCAAATATTCTATTTCTAATTAAAATGATGAGTCACAATTGTTTTTGCATTATGGCAGAGTGATAATAACAGGATACCACATTTTCATTCAGAAACACCATTGTGGATGTTATTTCTCCCTGGTCTAGTCAAACATTTTTGATTTTATTGACTGCTTCAGTTGTTTATGTTGGTAGATCAATAGAGCTGGAAGTGAACAACCTTTTTTCTCTCTTACTGTCTCATTTTTCTTTTGCTGCTGTATTTGTGGTACATTACTAATATCAGCATGACATAATACATGAATGTTGTTGAAGTGTATCATCTGATACATGAGTTTTTGAGACATCTGTATAAGTGTGATATTTTTTTAATCTTGAAAACCTTGGCTTACACATTCGGAAACGTGGTGAAAAGAAAATGTATAATGGGTTATACTAATGTATCAAAATTGATGCATATATATGATCTAATTTCACTTAAGCAAAATGAATCTTATTTATTTAATTTGTCAGACAGTTCAATCACAAATTTAACTTTAAAAATATAAGTTCCTTTTAATTATTTCATGGTCCATGCTTTAAAGGAATAAAGGGGGCTCAATACGTATAACTATAAGAAAAAATCACAAAAAACAATATTCATCTTAACACAAATAATAATAATAATAATCACCAAGAGTTGGTCCTGGCAGTGTTTACTTAGTATTTTATGAGTCTAAAAACAAATGCAATACACAGCAAACAGAAACATTTTTGTGCAAAATCTTAGCTTAATTTAACAAATAAGAAATTTAAACAATGAATAATTCTCATACCATACCTTATAAATTCAGTTTATTTATATAGTGCCAATTCATAACATGTCATCTCAAGGAACTTAACAGACAATACAGTCAGCTTGGTTAAATGTTTCTGTCAAGGAAAACCCTTTTGATTGCATCAAGTAATTGACGTGCAAGACATGCTGCTGGAGTTGAGTGTGGCAACAACCTTTGCTTGCATTTTGTCGTTGGCTCCTCAGTAATGCACGTACCAACAGTGGAGAGGAAAACTCCCTTTTAACAGGAAGAAACCTCCAGAGGAACCAGGCTCAGCGTGAGCGGCCATCTGTCGAGGTCCAAAGTGATAGAATCAGACCTACAGAAAGAAGCAGGTATCTCCACATTTGGCCCCATTCAGGAAAGACTCAGCCAGGCAGAAGAGCTCCAAACTAATTCTTATGTCATAAGATGAAAGAGAGCACATACAATCAGATTAAAATAAACAGCACTACACTGTAAACAGGCCAAGCTGCAACATCTATAAACAGAGATGTCGCTGCCAGAAGTACAGATTATATTTCAATCTAGGATGAAATTACAGCCAAGGAACAGACCGGATAAAGCTACCATAAAAGCAAAAAATACAGTTATAAGTTAAACCCATCTGATTCAAGAATAAAGATAGAATGCACCAGAATGATGGAAAGGGGTCCCTAGGTCATCCAACAGCCTAAATATATAACAGCATAAGTATAAAAAATAGCTCAGGATTACTGACTATGTTGGATGAGATATGAGAAAGGTAGAGCCACAGTAGGGCTAAGGTAGAGTTAAGGGGAAATATCTGACCGGACTGAATCCCCCCCCGCCAAATTGGGCTGTTAACTCTCTACATCCAGCTACCTCAACCTTTCTTTCAATATAACCAAGAGCTTCAGATTAGCATTGCTGTCATTATTATTATCAGTATTAACTAGACTTTGTACTTATGCATCAATTAACCTTGCTGTGAATTCTGACTGTGTCCACAGCTTCAGCCTCCGCTTACGAGAATACCAAAGTAATACTGTATTCTAAGGGCTACTCAAGTCTTATCCCTCTTGGCATCAAATATTTTTCTGTGCTTTTTACACTTGATCTTGGACCTTTTCTCTTCCTTTCCACACCTCCAACTGGCTTTGCTGACTGGCTTGGTTTCAATACATCAGACATAAATCTCATTTGTGTATTCATTTAGCAAATGCACAATATAACACCTCCGGTCATGTGGTGTTGTTAAATCGAATAAAAGAGTAAAACACAGTAATAAAACATAGTAAGCCAATAAAACATGATAAATGAATTGGAAGACATTTGTGCAAATGGAATGAGGTACTAGGGTAGAAATTAATAAGGTCATAGTACTTCACTGCACCAATTTAATATCTGACTTATTTGCTTTGTGATTAAGATGCATAACCAAAGAGAAAGAAAGCAACAATTCTGTGCAATAAAACTAATCCCTAGTTAGATTAATTTGGACCCATGTTTTTATGTTTGGCCATCTGGTGTTAAGGTGTGGTTTAAACTTTGTATAGACTTTGCTTCATCTATTTTATTTAACTGTTTACATGTCAACTCTTTTTGCTCAAGTAAAAAAAATATTAATTTCAAATAAATAAGTATAACAAATAGAAATGTAGGTTTAGTAAGAACATTCTGCTAAATTGTGTGTGAAAGGACATATTTCTGGCGAGTAGTGCTTCAAATATCATCCTTGATATCTGAGGAATGCAGTATGCTGTACATCAACAAACTTCAGGCTGAAAGGTTTTCATGATTTTTCTTCTCAAAATATAAAGTTTTTAATCAATTGTCTGACAACATTTGGTGTCCTTTCATTTTCATTTCATTCTTATTAACCCAGAAATACATATAAATGATAAAATTTCTGCAGCAGTTTATGAAGAAGATTTTTTAAGATTTTTTTACAACATTAAAACAACTTTAAGAGGGGACTCGGTCCCTCTTGAAGTTTTCATATCTTATTAACATCAGAGAACATTGCGTCAAAGCCACTTTTTCACAGATGGACTGTGTTCCCGGAAACTGGCGGAAACTATTTATAGATATCTGAAATTTGAACTCAAAATATTTCCTGATGCTTTTTTACATGAGGACCTATTGATCTGACAATAGTATTTCAGGGCTTTTGTTAGAATTTCTACTATATTCATTTTTTTGCGTTGGGAAAATATAATTTAAATTCTTGCAAAGAAAAATAACGGACCCTTTGCAACTCTTGTTTGTTTCTTTAATGAGTTCAGGACTAAAAATCCTTTCAACTTCCTACTCAAAGCTTCAAACCATAGAATGCCTTTTGTTGCTGGTATTTTTTGTCTCTATGCATTTCTCACTTTGTTCTAGCCTTTGTTTCGGTAGTTGAGTTTGAACTCTTTGATTTCTCTGTGTTCCTGGCTGTGCATCCAACAGCGGAGCAGCATCCTCGAACCTCATCTTTCATCTCTCCCCCACACAGCACACAGTCATCTCAGAGGCAGTATGCCTTCTCTCTCCCTGTTTCTTCTTGTTGACAGTCTTAACCTTGCCAACCGGCTTGTCTCTTCTGCTGTAGCCCTGAGATGTGAGCACTACCCATGAATCAGTTACAAATCACTCTGAAATTTACTGTTTCACAGACTTTAGCGTAGAACGGGCCCACAAGGCTTTGCACACCTCAGATCACAACACTTCTCTGTTTTTGAGCATGAAACGCAGTCCAGCCTTCAGGGAATCAAATCTCTGAGCCCCACAAATCCACCTAAGTAACATAGTGATAATGATGTGTAAAATTGGAGGTTTAAATTTAGAGGCTCTGCTTCTTTAATGCATAAAGAAAGCCTCAGGGCTAGGCAGAGGGTTTTCCCCCTGTAAATCCCTGCTCGGTGGTTCCTTACAACAAACAAACTAAATAAATCAGATTTAAGTGCCCAGGAGCAGCCTGTGCGAGTGGGTGCCCTGCTCTATTTTAAGTCACATTATCTAGATGAAGTTTTTATTTCTATTTTACTTTATATATGTTCACCTCTCTCCTTTTTCATGTCACCTGCCTGGTCTCACAACAAAACTCAGTAATGCAAACCGATAACGCTTTTTCTCAATGTCTCTGCAATCTGTGATAACCGAAGCTCTCCTGCTGTGTGTCAAATAAACTCTCAAGGAAGCAGAGCAGTGTGCCTCATCTGCATCTTTATCTGCAAGCTTTTATTTATCCTGGTTTGTATGTGTATTTGTCAGGTTGATGAAAAGATTTTAAATTAAAAGCTTCCCAAGTTGAAATTTGGCAAAAGTAGCTCATGGGTTTTGTTCCGCTCGAGTGGCTTCTAAAGCACTAAACGCCCTGCACACCGCGCACAGCCATGCTGATCGCAAATACCGAGCCTTCCATTTGAAAAATGGCCCTGGCAGTTTACTGCAGTTGTCTGCTATTGGAACAGCTGGAACTGTGGTAAGTACCCAGATCTTTGCATGAAGATAAGATACAGTATTTTATGCAGGCTGACGCATACATATGGCTCTGCGTTTTAACCACCTCGCTGTGATAAGTAGGCCGACAGCAGCTTTGCAAACCTGTACTCTGACTGAATGCTGATGAGGACGCGGCTGTGCAATCAGAGCAGCTTTGAGTGCTCCAGCAGAGAGCTGCAACTGGACCAGTTAACTGAATCTTGACCTTCTCTCCTTCAGTCTGTGGTGGAGCATGAATAAAAGAGTCCAGAACTCTTTCATATCATGAACACCTCCATGGGTCAAAACAAAACTGAATAGTTATGCATGAATGATGTTAAATGGAAGACATAAGAAAATCTATCTTTTTTCTATCTTCTGACCCTGCACAGTGATCAGTTATAACATTATTATCTCCAGCAGATGAAGTGAGTAACTGTGATTTTTATGTCTTTATGGTCTGTTGCAGATTTTCATTTAGACCATAAGGGCAGTCGCCCAGAGCGGTATCAGATCTGAGATGCTCTCCTTTTCTTTCACAATTTTATCCATTTTGCTTGACTACTTTGAGCATCTAGACCTGTTGAAAATGTTGGTAAAATGCTAAATAAAAGCATAATTTGTCTGTTGTATGAAAACAAGTTTTCTATTGCTTTTCTATTTTAATTATCTGGGAAGCTGGTCGAGGCAGAATGATGCTTAAGGTTTACTTTTTATGTTGGAAACAATTTTAGTTCTGTTAACTACATGGATGACTCTTACATGTAGCACCTACTTCAGCACTGTTGAAAAAACATGACTGTGGCCTCTTTTAGCAGAGTAGATTGCCCCCCAAAAATAGCAATGGTTTGTGATTATTTAAGGAGCACAGCGATGGGGTTAAGGTTCTTAATTTGGCTCCAAATTTCCGAGAAGTTTCTATCCTTTTCTCTTTAGAACGATTTTGTGAACAAGCATATGTGGTCCATACAGAGCAAACCCTGCAGCTTACAGGAAACCAGGGATCTGCTTCCAACAGGCTGATGCAAGTTTGATTAGAAAACTTTCAAGGTTTTAGTATATTCTATACCTTGATTCACAAGTTCTCTGTATCTCAGGGAACAGGCTTTAAAATGCTTCTGCTACTGAATGGCTTGGCACCAAAACACATTACTGACTTGTTATCAGTGTGTCAACTGTCCAAACCTCTGGAGTCTTCTGCCTGAATTCTGCTGTGCATACCCAGAACCAGACCTAATCTTGAAAAACCTGTTTTTGCTACTTTCGCTACACCAATCTCTAGCAAACTCAAGAAAAACTGCAAAAAAAGCTAAAGGCCTAAATTGCTTTAAATCCAGATTAAAATGTATTTTTCAGACTGGCATTTGACTGTGATATGAAGATAATGATTTTAAGCTTATAGTCCAACTTTATTTGAATCGTGTTGTCAATCACTTCAATATTAATTTTTTTTTGTATCATCCTGCAATGTACCTTTCCATGTATGTTTTACTCGTGTGTAGCTACAGCACTTTGAATTATCTTGCTGCTGAAATGTGCTATTTACTGTAAATAAATTTGTCTTGCCTTAGTAGCCATTAGGAACTGTATTCCCCTTGTGCTACACTTAGGGATTTCCCAATCTGAATGTGGAATTTATCAGCCTGCTTCTAAAATCTCTTATGTTTTAAAGAAACTGTCATTTAAAAAGATTCCAGTGGGTTTTTAAATCTTACTTGATTAATGACCTGTATTTTCAAAGGCTGGATTTTCAAGATGCCAGCTTTTCTGAATTTATTATACAAAAGGAAGTTATCTAAGTTCTTTATTTTTGGACACTTTTCTAACATAACTGTGTATATTCCAGCTTGGTATTTGGTGGTAAAACCGTGTTTTTTTGTGTGTGTTTATTAAGCTAAACATACAAACAAGAATGTTATTTGAACATTCTTGGAAGATGAGAGAAGCAGTGGTTTTGGTTTGAATGTTGTTCTTTTTTGTTTGTTTTTTTAACTTTCAGATAGCACCCAAAAATGACGATGACTTAGTACTGATTGTACAATAAAACAGAGTAGTCCTATGACTAAATTATTAAGTCTACAGTATCAGATTGCTGAAACATCCCTGCACCATAATATTGCTATACATTTTTTGGGTAAATTAAATGAGAGGAATTCATGCTTCCTTTTTCCTAATAATAATGGGGCATTAGAATGCTTTTCAAATAGAGCCCTGAAGTTACTTCACACTTTAATCAAGGACCTAAAAGAATTGTGTAAACTTTCTCTGTCCAGAGTAAACTAGACAGAGAAATGTTTTCCTTTGGTTATTTCAAATAGTGAAAATGGAGACAGCAGCTGTTCTACAGAACCTTTTTTTTTTTTCAACTTAATTGGTAGTATATAAAAATGTAGAAAGTTTCCTCTACAGTGTGGTGCAACACAAATTAAAAATATCATGTTAGGAGTACACTGTAGCATAATTTTTTTAGGTTAAGTAACCCAAGCTTTTAAGCTTTCTGATTTGAGTGTCACATCTGTCTTAAAGGGGATTTGCCAAACATGGATTGCACATTGGGTAGATACAGCCAGATTATTGCATCAGTTTCATTTGGAGTGAGTTTCTGTTCCTCTGACGCACAGAACAGCTAATAAAAGCAATTACATTTGAAAAAGCCTTCCAATTTACACTGTCAAAGAACAATATTAGCATTCAGTCAGAGTCATGTTTCTGTTCACTCTCCAAATACGAACTGAACAGTCACCCCCGGTATCTGGCTCTTCAGCTCGAGTATCTGGCTCTCCCATCAGGCAGCGTTTAAAGATCTGCCAGTTCCAGAGACTAATCACTTGGGAATTTTCCAAAGACCTGCATGTTCTCTCATCCTTTGTTATGGCGGGCCTCCATTGGAGGTTCAGCGATCATGTAGATCAGACAAATTAGTCACCTAATAATTCCGAAAAATTAGTCATTGTTTTCTTTAATACTTTGTGCAATGAAGAGCGGAGAATGAAAGAACTGAACCATAAGCCCGACCTTGTAAAAGAGAAAAAAACTGTTTACTTTTTCAGAAAAAACTTTTAGCCGTTAAAAGCAAGAAAAAAATATTTTACATGTAAAGGTTCTTGGAAAACTTTGTATACCCCTATATCTATTTCAATTTTTTTTTTACGACTATAGCTGTTTAGTGAGGTATTTCATGGGAAGACTTTTCTTTACATGATGGGAAGATTTAGGGTTGGTTGTTGCTTGATGCGCCCATGGCCAAATGATCTAATTTTGGGCTACCATGCCCCTCTGTGCAGACTTCGTGCAGAAATATTAGGAGCACCTAGGAAAATCTACATGGACAGATCTGCACGAAAAACATGGCGAGGGGGCAGCAGCTCCTGCTGTCTAGGGTTCCCAATTGAAACATCTAGAGCAGGGTTCTTCAACATTTTCCAGGCCAAGGACCCCCAACTGATGGCGAGATGGAGCGGGGACCCCACAATTATGTATATTGTATGAAATAGTGTTGTATCAAACTGGTCCTATAGTCACTCTATTACAGATGGAGTAATGTAATAAAAGTAGTTTTGCCCTAGGATTATTTAAGTATTTCTGATTCCTGGTTGATGGGACAGGTGTTGTGAATGAAACGGTGCCCAGTTTGAAAGAGCTCCTGTGTGTCGCTGAATGCGTGCATTGATGACTGACAGACATCTTTTGTCTCCATTTATCTGTTTACTACAGTGTGTTGAATTCATGTTAACGTATATTTAAAGACATTTCAATTAGTGGAAAAAATTGCAGGGGGAAATATAAAAAAGAAAGTTTAATCAACCAAACTTTCACGATCCCTATGCAGTACCGTAACGGACCCCTGTTGAAGACCTCCGATCTAGAGACATCTCGTTAGCTCATAAATACCACCACTATCAACAGCTTGTGGAAAATCTCCCTTGAACTGCATGAAGAGACTTTGATTAAGTTGTAAACCGCTTTTTTGTACTTCCTCATGTAGTGTGGTCTTGCCACTACACCAGGAAGTACACCCTTGGAAGAAACTACTGAGTTTTTTGTTCAATCAGAGGTCTTATAAGCTATTACTGCCTTCTTAGGCTTTTGCAGGTGAGATCGATCTAAATTTCTGTTCGATCTAAAGCTGCTCCTGCAGCTTGAGGCGGCTTCTTCAGGTGAGAGCCGCTCTACCCTTCATGTTAAAGTTATGAAAGATGCTGCCTGACCGTGTACGGAGGGGAAGATTGAGGTTCTGTATTTTCATGTCTCCACCTGCAGCGCAGCCAACCTTATGTATAGCAGCTTGACAAACTCCAGAGAAACTGCGTCAGTTAGAAGAAATGGCTGGTGGGGGTACTTCGCAAAACTGCTGTGGATCATCAAAAGCCACAAGCTGCTCAGTGGCGCAATGGGTAGCGCTGCTGCCTAACAGCATGAAGATTCTGGGTTCAATTCCTGGCTTTGGCTCTTTCTGCATTTAGTTTGGAGTTCTCCCTGAGCATGTGTGTATGTAAATGGTTGTTTGTCCTGTGTTTTTCAATGTTGCCCCTACAATGGACTGGTGACCTGTCCAGGGTGTACCCTGCCTCTCCCCCGTAGACAGCTGGAGATAGGCACCAGCACCCCTCACGACACCACTTGGGATAACCGTGATGCAAAATAGATGGATTTTATGAAAGTTACAAATAAAGCTCCATTTTTTTTACAAACATCTTTAAAAATGATAATATTTGTGGCAATGTAATGGCATTACACGGGTAATGCTCTTTATAAAAGCTTGGAATGGCCCAGTCAAAGTCCAAACTTAAATCTTAATTGGAATAAAGGACAAATTCAGAAATTGCGATAACTGAAAACCCCCTTTCTGATCTGACTGAGTGAAAGGTATTTAAAAAAAAATAGACTTTATTCAGTTGAGAAATACTGTAAAAGCTGTAACTGCAAGTAATATCTGATTTAAAATGTGTTGTCTAGGAAATCCTGAATTAAAAAGTTTATTTTTAGTATTTTTCATGAAAAATAATTAAATATTGTCTTCTTACACTTTAAAATAATGCACTGCTTTGACCCAACTGCATAGTATTTTAATACAAGTGCATCAAAGTTTTTGGTTCTGACTTGGAAAAAATAGGAGCGAAAATAAAATAATTATAACTACTGTTTTAACACTGTAGCTGCTCTGCTGTCTTTTAGTAGGGGTGTCCTACTTAACAATGACTTGTGTAACATAGAATTTGGGTTATGTAGGACACCGATGGTAAGATGCAGGGCAGGGAAGAGAAAAATAAAAACAAAAGGTGCAGGAGGTAAATTATTAATGGAGACTGCTAAATTGAGACTGACACAAACTAGGATAAGTTGAGTACAAGAAACAATCCAATGTCCGATACATTCCATTTACCTGCTGTCCAAAAATTAGTTTGATTATTGGTAGCGGGTTCAGCTACAGTATCCGCATACATCTCTCCCCTTTCTAGTTTTCTTTTTATGGAGAAAAAAAAAAAAACTGTTGCTAGTGCTACTTACAGTTGGTACCTAATCCAGGCGTATATTAAATTCCATTGTGAAACAAAACAAAAAAAACTTGATTTACGAGAAGATCTATTGGTAGGCCAAAACCTAAGGCGAAAACGCAACCACAGGCTCATCATACTTTCAACTTTACCAGGATAAAACTAAATTTAAATCTTCAGGAATATGCTGAACATAATGATAACTAAGATAATGATATGCAAATATAAATGCTAACCACAAACAAAGAAATGTATCAAACCTAAAGCAAATTGTGGGTATAGTTCTTCAACCATCATATTTAAAATTTAGGTGCAACTTCTCATGCAAAAATATCTGTGGTATCATATCATGTTTATGCTGCTGTGTAACCAACCAGTGACTACTGAGAGACTGATCACAGATTAAATTGTTTGCTGTCTATTTTTATTTTTTTTTGATGTACCTTAAGAAATGGAAATGTCAAGACCAAACTTGGTCTCTTGGTTTTGTCTGGCCTTGACTAATTGTATCAGGAATGGTTTGAGAGTTTTTAGTTTTGTTAAAAAATAATAATAGTGATTCAAAGTGTAACTTCCCTTGATCTTCACATGCAGACACACCTCGCAATGTATTTGAGATAAAAATAACAGCAGTGATCAGAACAGCACTGGGTGCCCCATCTCTGATAAAATACAATGTTTTCATTTCTCAGGATGACCCTGAAATCTTACTGTGAGACTGCTTACAGCACCATGGCGTTTAGTTCTTTGATCATTGCCACTTTTTATCCAGTGTCATAAGATAAAGAGCATTTACCTGCAGCATTGCTTTCACTGCGAACACACCGAAGGCACAAACCAGTTTTTAAAAGCATGACAGGTTTAAAAAAAAATGTTTTCCCATTCTGCCATTACCTGTGAAATAAAAGCTTTCCACTGCATAACGAAACAGAGAACAATCTGATATTTATTAATAATAATAATAATTTAATTTTATTGATCTCACATTGGAGAAATTTACCTCTCCATTTAACCCATCCCCTTGGGGAGCAGTGGGTTGCTGTTGTGCGGCGTCCGGGGGAGCAGTGTGGGGTTAAGGGTCTGGCTCAGAGACACAGAATGGCAGTCTATGGGAGTGGGGCTCGAACTCAGAACCTCAGGATTGCGGGATCTATACCCTAACCACTAGTGCACCCAAAAAAGGACATATAACGATGGTCATCTACAAATTTGAAACTAGACCTATAAATGGCTACAATTATTAAAACAGAACATATACAAATGAGACACACATGTGAAGCTCTGAACTATTTGAAGAAAAAGTGAGTAAGATACCTGAACCATGCTTTAAAGATGAGGAGTTTGCCGTGTTTTAGTCCTTAGATGCTTTTATTGTTGTGTTTTGGAGTCTCTATGAGGGAGGGTGTATACGTGTATGTCTGTTTTTCAACCTGCCATTCATCCTCAATCTACTCTCGCTGACATGCCTCTTGAGATAACAAATGGCATTGTGGGACTGATTCCAGAGTAACTCCTCTTACTGGGCCCCTACTTCACTGTCATCTCACTGGCACAGCCTCAGTCTTAATCAGGCGCTAGAAGGATGCCACTTCCCACCTGCACTCTGTCACTCAGCCAGAGAGCAACCATGCAGATGTGGTAGATACAAAGAACAGAAGGCAATGTCTCATCTTCTTCTTTGGCTTTTCCAACAGTGCTAGATTAGAGGACAGAGGAAAGGTTGAAAAGTTTATGCAAAGGGAATCAGGACAGGGAAAAGAAGACAGATGGCTTCAGTATCTGGGCTCTCATAGTCCTAGATTTGTCTGTAAATATGCTATAAATGAATATTAAACAACTGCTCTTACTGTAATTTAGTTTTATCTATGCTCTATTGGTTTGAAAGACATATTTGGGTAGTCGTCTGTCTTGGATGTCCACAGCCCAAGTTGGACTCATTTTGAAATTACAGTTAAAAATGCAAAGCACCATCTGTTAAAAGTCTGCCTCTCATGTTCATAGTGAAAAAATAAGTAATTTCATTAGCCAATACAGCAGTTTTCCAGAGATTATTTCGGGTAATAAAAATATTGAATCAGTGATCAGCTTTTAGACTTGTGATCGTCTCTTAGGAAGGACTGTCGAACAAACAGATGCAGGGGCAACATCAGTTTGCTGGCAGGAGTCTACCTTTTATGATGTTTGAGTGAGCTAGCTCTCTATCTCTCATTCTGAGCACAACAACCCGTAAGTAGCATCAAATATTTATCATTGTACCTGTCTTCCATCAAAGCTATTGGCTGCCTTTGCCTGTCTTTGCCCTGAGGTTAGCAATACAATGTCAAAAAAGTTGGAGTGAAGAAAAAGTCTATTATTTTTTATCTATCTTTCTTGCTTCGTCATACATACTGTATTTATGACCTTGGTGAAGCTGAAAGAACTTTCAATCGCAAAAAAAAGGAAAAAGCTCACATGCACTTTGATTGAATTTAAAAACAAAGCACGTGTCCAGTATTTTGATTGCAATCAACTACTCTGACAGCAAACCCTATTAGACCTTGCTTTTTGTTGTTTTCTCCCTCCTTCAATGCTCGTAGGTTGTCTGAATTGCAGTCAGTTTGATTTCTGATAAAGCAGATCCTGCAGTGAAAAACTAGACAGCGACAATCCCAGGAGGAAAACTGGAAAAGCCAGGGCGACTGTGGGAACAATAGTTCTCCAGTGCTGTGAAAATGTATTTGGCCCACTTTATATTGCATATAGTGACATGTCAGTATCAGGACAAAAAAAAAAAAACGACGGAGTAACAGGTCCAGGCTAGAGATTTTTTCGAGAAGAAAGCCGCAATGAGAATAGTCATAAAATTACGAGAATATAGTAATCAAATTATGAGAATAAAGTCGTGAAATTACAAGTATAAAGTCATAAAATTACGGGAATAAAGTTGTAATAATACGAGAAAAAAGTCATTACGAGAATAATAGTCATACATTTATAAGCATAAAGTCGTTATATTAACAGAATAAAATCCTAAGATTACAAGAAACAATGTCTATTTTATGAAAGCTCCTACAAGAAGCACTTTCTTCACTAAAATGAAGAATGTCGAGCATTATGTGAAGTTACACTTTGGCTCTGGTATGACAAATTCGAAAAATCTTTTAGCACACCTGCATCAAATTGGGCAGTATGTCAGAGTAAACTCAGGTTGCTGTTTGGTGGAGCTGGTCAGAGCTTGTAGCTTTCTTTCTGAAATGAGTTGTGGTATGATTACCTCATTCTCGTAATATTACAACTTTATTCTTGTAATTTACAACTTTTTTCTCATAATTTTATGTTTTTATTCTCAAATAAAAAAAAAAAATTAAAAATCTCTAACCTGGCCCTTATACTCTGTTGTAGTTTTCTGCATCGACTCAATTAGTTCTTTTAAAGTCCATGTTTTCCACAGACCCAGGAGGAATAATAAGGAACACAGTCAGCTGGATTTGAATGAATGTGCTACTCCTTTTCAAGTCACAAAGGTGAATGAATAAATTAGGTACATAAATGAGATCATGAAAATCTGAAGGATGCTTTTATCATCTCTATAATGAGATTGTGTATTCATTTGAAACCCCAGCCAGGACAATATTTAGCGTTGAATTGGATGTCTTTTTGGAAAAAATAAATAATCAAATTTCTTCTATGTCTTTCTTACGCAAAATTCTGGAAATGTTTATTTGGCTGAATTGCACTCCTGCAGGGGAGGGCTGCTTCACTTCTTGAAAAATTGCAATCAGTGATTGCACTATTGCTGATGAGCGACCAGGATTGCTTTAGAGGTTGCATCACATCAATTAAAGACTTGGAAAAAAGTAGGAATTTAAGGGCTGCATCCTCCAAAGGCCATATTCGGATTACATCATAGTGCAGTGCCGGCCTGTTCGGATCGGAAGACTCCTCGTTATGCACCCGACAAATGCAGCCTTCTTTATGCCCATTTTGAAGGACAGGTCCAGTCTATCCTACATAGCCTTGGGTATCCCAGAATTCATTGCGAGTCCAAGCAAGCTGGCTGCTCCGTGCTCAGATATAAAAGGTAAAGGGCACTGAGCAGTTGATCATTCTAAATCTACAGCAGTTTTTAATCTATGGAGACTCCTCTAAGGCTTTCACTTATTTTAGAAATGTCATTGTTTTGATTAACAAAGTCTAAAGAATGTGTTAACTCAAACCGAACAGCTTGGTTTCTGTTTAAAGATATTTTTAGGTTTTTTGATTAAAACTAGAGCCACATTGTTTTTGGGCAGATTCACAGAAACACATTATTAACATTTTAAGATGGATTCATGCTGGGCTCAAAAATACAACTTGGACCTAATATTAAGCCATAAAAGTGTAACATGCTGTTATTCATGCAGTTGTTAAAAAATAATAAATAAATAAATTGAGAAGCCGGAAGAAAAAGAGGCTTTAATGGTGCAAATGGGACTAGAGAAAACTGGGGAGCTCTGGTTAGGAGAAAAGGAACAAACAAACAAAACATAATTAACAAATGTCAAGTTATAATTTAAAATGAAGGTATTTCTGCTTTTAAATTCAGACAAAAGCAGAAAATCCCAAAATGAATGCAGGAGAATTCAGGGATTTATTCTTTCAGCAATACGAGGAATTTGAGCAGGATTTTCACCTTAATAAACCCTTCCATACCTTAGAGACGTTGGAAATATTTCTTTTTAGAAAAGTCTCAGTGATTGCAGTTAGAAATAAGGCTTCATTGTTACTGTTTTTCGAGGTATTGCTTGGTATTTATAATTATTTTCCACTAGCAGATTAGAACTCGGCACAGACAGGATTTAATCCAATAAAGAAATTGACTGAATTTATGAGCAAATCTTTTCTTTTGATGCCACTCAGCATTAATTTTCAATGCAGCCTTGGGTAAGTAAGAGAGTGTCATGGTATTATCTTTGATAGAGATGCAATTTTGCTCCAAGTATAAAGGCATTATGCATTTTTCAAACCAAACTTCTTTTTTGGAAAAGTAATTCTGAAACAGTAGTTTATAAAAAATTAAAAAAAAAGGACAAAACAAAAACTTTACTATGTACAAAATACTTAAACTTTTTATCAGTGCGCTGTTCTTAGATTAATGGAAGTATAACAAAATAAGCTTTCTGCTCAGGTAGATCACCTGGAGTCTGCTTCAGAGCATTACATTAGTAAGAGTGATGGCTGAAGCCATGGTTGTTTCGATGTCATAAGTGTTTGTCATCTTAGCAACAAAAATGGTTTCAAAATCTTGAATCTTTCCCACTTCACTGTGTGATTATTTCATATTTTCAACATGCAGATTTTGCAAAACAAATTTGATGTTTTTTCCTATTTTTTCTCCTTGTATCCGCTATGATGACTTCCTACATTTACAGCTGGGCGGAGTGGAGCAGATTCTAAGTAATCTAGGGTTCATTAATGGTGCATGTAATGTGAAAGTAAGCATGTAAATAAGCATGCTGCAACTAATTAGTATTTTAGACTTGACAATAAAAAAGAAAAAAGATCAGGCACTGTTTTCTCAGTTGGGACAGTGATGAAACTGGAGATCAGTGTTAGCAGACTTGAAGAGCGGCTTTTGACTGCAATTAAACTCTCTGCATCAACAAGGTCTTGATAAACTGATTTCATCTCTTTTTGATAGCAATTGTTGTGGTTTTGTGTATCAACACAAGCATAGTAAGGGAAAAAGTGCTCAAAAGATTGAAAGATTACTTTAATTCTTTTGACAAACATAGCCGAAATGGAATATTCAAAATTAAAAAAGGCAGTAAATATATAATACAGCTTTAGCTAGCTCAGTTTCATGATTTATTTATTAGAAATGGGCCTTTTTTTTGTAACAACACTTCTGTGGCTACGTTTAGAGGTTTACAATAATTACTTTTGAAAAGATTTATCCAGATAACTGTGTATATAAAGCCATGTTTATGCAAGAGGCTGTAGGATACTTATAGGATTAATGATGTACAGTTCTTCTTAAAGCGGACGTTTCTATAGGAACGCATTCTCCTGATCACGTGTTTATGGGATTACAAGGGGAGGAAATCTTTCTTGTTTGCAAAGATGCTGCTAGACTCTCCTGTTAAAAGAACCAAAGCCCCTTCATCAGTATTCACAGGCAGTCCTTTAGCCTACAGCTAACGATTTAGAGAACTAATAAAAGCAGGCATCTGTTATTTGGATTTATGTATGTTTTTGTGTTTTTCTGGCACGTTCTTTGTGTGTGTGTGTGGGTGGGTGGGGTGGCATTCAGATTTCCGACACTCTGCTCTAAAAATACATAAATCACTTATAATTAGAGTCGTTCCAATAATACAGAGACTGTCAGCTTATATAGTCTGATGTGATGGAGTGATGCAAATGTTGTGTTTCACAAATTTTGCAGCCTATCTTTTATGCTGACATTGGGGAGGCATTATCGGGCACAGTGATAAGTTTGACATTAATTGACAGTAAAATGAATGATTAGGTAAAAAGTAGTACTTATTTAGGAAAAATATTGCATTTTAGCTCTTTCCCAAAATAATGTGCTAATATAGCATTTTCACCAGCACAGGTAATGCTGCAATAGCTCCACTGAAATTGTTCTACCATTATTGATGCACTGATCTGGTTACTGTTACATCCGTATGACCTGCTTACTTGAATGCTAAATTAAATCTGGATTTAATAAAGTCAATCACGCAATTAAGCTACCATCCTGTGTAAAATTGCCCCAAACAGCTTCTCTATGTGGTATGTCTATGTTGTATCTGGACTACACACATAAAGAAATTAAAAAAGAGATGCATTCCTCATATTTTTTTGTTTGCCAGTTTGCAGTCAGCAGATTTATGTAAATATGTAACTCACCCAGGCTTTTAGCTAGCAATACATACGGCCATACAATGTATTTGATAAAAAAAAAGGACGAATTGTACACAGTGTTTTTCCCCTAGAAACTTTTCTTAAATGCTAAAAATTTCACGAGCAGCAGATGCTGGAGTTGGAAAAATGTAATTGCTGTTGCTCAACGTGCCACATCAACCAATCAGAGAAGCTGATTTGGAAGCTGGCAGGGAGACAGACAGCGCTGCTGATGCAGATCGCTATGATCACTACCCAGAAACAGTTTATTAATGCATAAATTAACTTAAAATTTCTAAACCTGCCGGCAAAGTATGTTCGCTCTGTTGCTTACAGTTTGTGTCACATACTTGAAAAATGCTAAGATCTACCTCCAGCCGCCACAGATAGTAGCGGAAAAGCCACAAGAGGTTACTGGGGCCTGAAGCAGCTTGTTGACAGCGCATCACCTGTATGTGGGGGTCTGAGTGGTGAAATAATATTTTAAGGCAGAATCGTAATCTTGATGAACTGACTGCACAGACGATGTTCTAGGTGGACTTTCTCACATAAAATTATAATAAAGCTACTTTTTAGCCACTTATCACAGCAAATATAGCAAAGCCACTCTCTGTTATTAAACACAGGAGCAGCACATCTGACCTTAATGTGTACAATAATCAAAAATGAAACAGCAGGCACTTTTGTGATGCTGAAAAGGCGTTAGGTGTGAACGTAGCATTACACTTTCTCATTGTTAAATTAACCTATAAAACATAACACTGTACTTAAAAAAATATGTCTTCCTTATGAAATTTTTACCTCTACTGAAGCACACATAGTTCCCATAAACAGGTCAAAAGTAGTGTTGTATGAGAAAGACAAAATCTTAGCTGCATTCCACCTCAAAATGCAGGAAATAACATTTCAAACAGTGTATATTTCAACATTTTCTGGGGGAGGATACTCAGGACCCCCAAAGACGCGCAAAGCTTAAAGATCCGATACACCAAGGTATACACCCTATGAAATATTCCTAGCTAAATACCTGAACTCACAGTGTCCAAATTTAACCAATTAGCTAAATTGAATAGCATTCATAAAAATATGAGAAAGCTACTGAAAATATATGTTCTAGCTTTCCAGTGTTTGTATGAAATCGTACGCAAAGTTATGCACAGTAATTTCGTACATTTTTGACGTTTTTTTCGTCGTATTTCGTCATATTTTTACGTCTTGCCTCGAGACAAGATATCCTTGCACATGCGCATCTTACGCACCATTCAATAACATAGAATTTAACATACATTAACCCTAACCCTGACCCTAACCCTAAGATACAAAACAGCAAGCAACCTAGTTAGAGACATGAAGAAGTGATTATTGTACTGTTTTTCCCAGTTTTACGTCCGTCCGCAGATCTGCTTTTTTCGTCTGTCTGCCTGCGCATGCACACTGATCTGTTTTTTCGAGGAAAAATGTCCAAAGCGTACAAAATACTGTGCATAACTTTTCGTACGATTTCATACGAACTGATAATGAGAATATGTTGAGCTTTCCTGCCATGACCAGTTATTTTCCACTGATTTTTTTCTCTCTCTCTTTTTTTTTTTACATTTTAATGCTCATGATTACCTGAAAAAACCTTGTAAAAAAAAAAATTTGTAATGTAATTTAATTCGATTTTCCAGAATGCAGATCCTTACAGGTCTGATTTTTCCTAAAATTTTGCCAACATTTCCAGATCCAGTTTGCTCCCTGACAGACAAGCTGTATCCTCATAGTGATAAATTAGAGCAAGCTTGCAGTACTTAGTTCAGCTTTCTTCTCATCTGCTGAAAGTATCACTTTCTCATGCTCTGTCATGTCTCTCTGACATGCCTCAATGCGTCACAGAAAATACTGGATTCTTCTTTTTTTTTTTCAAATGGCAGCTTCTGTTGTCTCTTTGCTACCTCTTATATTCTTCCAAACACCCAACTGACTGTACATATTTTCAATCATCCCAGTCTACTACAACAGACTACAGCTTAAAAACATCAGCTCCTAAACACCATATTGCTCAACTGCAAGCCTCCATAATTGAAGAAGACTTCTGCAAATGGGTTGAAACGTATTAAGAAAAACCAAATAAAAGTAAGACTGTCTTCGATTCAACGCTTTGCTATTTAACCTCCACCACGGAGGTTATGTTTTCCTCAGCATTGGTTTGTCTCTTTCTTTGTGTGTCTGTCGATTTGTCTTTCATTTTCAAATTAGCTAAAAAAATTTCAGAGAAGGTGCGTAATGGCATTGGTAAAAACTTTTGGTGATGATCTGGGTCAAGGTTTTTTTGACAGACTTTGTGAATACAGGTATTAACTTAAGGCAAAAGTGACAATAAGTCTGATGCAAAGCTCTTTCCAATATTAGACTAATCATTTTCCTGTAGGAAAAAAAAAAGGATGTGCTATCTCAAAGTCTTTGTTAATTCAACTGGAAGCCTACCTTGTCTTGCTTGTCTTGTTTTTGGTTTTTCTTCCACATTCATCAAGTTACCAATAAGAACTAAGTGGTGATGATGTAAATTACTACATAATTACAGTGCTTACTTATGGCCCACTGCACATGTTCTGTTAATTGTACAATGGATGTTAAATGCACTTGCTGATGTAATTGTGAGCTCTTAAAGTAGCAAAGAAATAGATTTATACCTCTATATTTGGTGTACATTGGGTGTGAGCGTTACCTGATGTGCATTAGTGTGCATTAGGCCTTTAACAAGGTTAAAAATGAAATCTAAGTACATTTTTATAAATGAGCTCCCAGGGGTACAGAAGGTTGATTGGTTCCTTAATGCATTACGGGGTCTAATTAATTGCTTCTCTCTCCACCTACTGAGTTTAACAGCCTATTACGATGGTTCAAAGAATCTCAGATAAGAGAAGCATAGACACGTGCTCTGTTTGCACACCAGTACAAAAGAACAGTCTGATACTGTTTTTTTTTTTTGTTTTTTGTTTTTTGCTGTCCTCTGAGAATATTTTACCTTAACATGAAAAAAATGAAAATGAAAAGTCAACAAAGGCAGCCTGGATAAAAATTATGTCTAGTGTCCTTCTTTTTTCTTTGCATTACTATGAATTTAATGTAAATATGTAACAGCTGTATTGCTGTCAGATAATAATGATTGAATGTGAATTTATTTCAGACAATTAAAAAACAATAAACATAATAATAAATAAATACATTTCAGTAAATATTGGAAACAAGCAACCTTGCACCGCACAAAAAAAGGGATTGATTACAGGTTGAACATTAAAATAAATTAGATTTTACATTTTCAGTTCAAAATAACTCATAAATTAATTTGATCATAGACAGAAGGTAATAAAATAAACACAATTTTTCACTTAATAAACTTGCCAGTATATGTAGCCTGAGTTCTGACACTGATCATTGATTCATTTATGATTATTGATTATTAATTCATGTAATTTCTCTGAAAAATGGTATGAAGAAGAAAAATCAATTTTTCATACCCATTCTTCCTTTAATTGCAACAAAAGTAACTTAGGTGACCTTACTATTTCACTTTTCTGTTTTGGATCCAAAATAAAAAAATAAACAAAAAATACCAAATTGTACACATATATACATCTACATACAAACATGTAAATAAAAGAGCCAAAGCCATCCACAAGAGACCCAAGTGAGGATCATGTTGGAATTTAGAAAAACTTTGTTTTTAAAAGGAAGTGTTTGAAAAAAATGAAGTTGAGCATTAAAAAGGATAGAATTTGAATCTGCAGTCTAACAGGAATAGATAATGTGCAATTTTACATTTTGTATTGTCAATTTTAACCCTTATTCTGCTTTTTAAGATGGCCATTGCTTGCAAAAGTGATTGCTGTATTTGGCCAAAAACAGAACTGTTGTGAGGAAACCTTGAAAGATTCACAGTGAATATATTTCCGGATCGGGTAGGATCATGGAGTATCAGGCTCTTTGTCTTCTAACAGAATTGATTTGAACTACTACTGCTGTGGATTTTTCCTCCCTCTAACTGAGTACGGCACAGCCTCTGAAAATCTTCTCACTAATGCTGCAGATCTGAGCTGAATCTTTCTCATTATGTAGCATCACTGGAACTGCTTTGCTGACATTTGAGTCTGTAACTTGGCTGAGCTGCAGCCCACACAGCCTTGCTTGTATTTAATTCCTCACTATGTCTCTTTTGTTGTGTTTTTTTTATTCCATGTTTTTTTTCTTTCGTTTGCATCCTCACCTTTTCAAATACATCCCCCATGTTTCTATCCAAGCCATTTATTCTTGAAAGTGTGGTCATTGATGACAAAGCACACCATTTTTGCTTGCATCAGGCCTAATTTTTTAGAAATCACTCACTCGCCATCTTTAAAACCATTTCACATTTGCTGCTGGTAGTTTCTATGTTTAAAATTACCCCTGTAATTGCTGCACTTCTACTGTCTAATGGCTGAACATGTGTAGCTTTTCCTGGAGACTTCATTTGGTAATAAGGAGTAATTCGCCCTATTGATCTACATGTTCAGACAATGATGATGCCCCCTGTGTTTTTCATTACCGGTACACAACTAATGTGTTCTACTGCTGTACCCACCTGCAATTTTCATGCCTGCTCCACAAAGTCAAGATTCATCTTTACGGCTTGTTAATATACTCCGACTTATTACCTCTAATGTAGGGGCGGGCTTTGATCATTACTATCTGTTAAGGGAGGACTGGCACACAGTTAGCAGTATATAATGAAAGCTATCTCAGGCTGCTTGGACAAAATGAGATGTGGTGTTTTTGGGGCCACAGGAGACAAAGTTGCTGATATGCAGTAAGACTCTGTGATATCTTCTCACTGCATATCTGTGTCAACAAGCTATCTGCAGTATTGTGTCTGTGTGTGAACCGTTGTGTTAGTTGAAACAATATTTTGTGTACTATACATTGAATTTAAAATGCTGTCATATAAAAAGCTTGTTGTCACACTTAAAATAACCTATTGTTTATACTAAGAAATATATATTCTACGGTCAAATTTAATGTATCCTTTATAAATATCTTGACCTGTTAGAATCCTCCTTTTAGGGCTCAAACCTCCTCTTTACCACTTCAACTCTTAACTTTTTGTTCTCGGATCTTTCTGAAGTGAACTCAAGACGCAAGCCCCAAAGAAATACCCACAAAATATATTATACAACACCAAAGATAAAATTCAATTCAGTTTATTTATATAGCACCAATTTACATTGTCATCTCAAGTCACTTTACACAGACAATTTAACCAGATCATACCGTCAGATTGATTCAAAGATTTCTATCTAAGGAAAACCAGTTGATTGCATCAACTCATTGACTGCCTCACACTAAGCATGCTTGTTGCGACAGTAGAGAGGAAAAACTCCCTTTTAACAGGAAGAAACCTCCAGCAGAACCAGGCTCAGTGTGAAAGGCCATTTGCAGAGGTTGACTGGGGTTCAAGGAGATGGAAGAAGAAATACAGAAAGAAGCAGAGAAACAAAGGAACTTGTAAACCAGCTCCACAGGCAGCCCCGTCCAGGTAACACACAGCCAGGAAGATGAGCTCCAAGCCAGCTCCCACTTCAGAGGACGAAAATAGCACACCCAGCTAGTCACAGTCAGGGAAACAGGACTACACTGAAAAATAGGCCGAGCCCAAACATCTATAAACAAAGTTGTTGATTGGAGCAGCACAGGTGATATTTCTCAACTTAAAAGTCGACAGGGTGTCTGCCTCATGGACTAAAACTAATAGTTGGTTCCTCAGGGGAAGAGCCTGATAACTAAAAGATCTGCCTCCCATTCTACTTTAAGAAATTCTAGGAACCACTAGTAGACCTGCTGATTGAGAGCGAAGTGCTCTGTTAGGAACATAAAGACCAATCGGATCTCTGACATAAGATCGAGCTTGGCCATTTAAGGCTTTATATGTGAGAAGGACGATTTTAAATTCTGTTCAGGATTTAGCAGGAAGAGAAGCTAGGATAGGAGAGATATGATCCCTATTTTTAGTTTTCATTAGAACTCTGGCTGCAGCATTTTGGATCAGCTGAAGGCTTTTAACAACAGTTTTTGGACTTCTTGATAGTAAAGAGTTACAATAGTCCAGCCTTGATGTAACAAACGCATGGACTAGTTTCTCAGCATCACCCCTGGAAAGGATATTTCTAATTTTTGCAATATTCCACAGAAGTAAGAAGGAGATTCAAGAAACCTCTTTAATATGGGATTAAAATAACACCAAGATTTTTTAGTTTATTATCTGAAATCAGTTAGAGTCAAAGTTTAGTTTCACAATGAAAACAAAGAAAAAGACCAACATAGAGTACAAAAGAATAGAGCAACCTGCAAAAACCAAAGTAGAGACTCAATGAAAGTGATTTTTTTGTTATATAAAATGGAGAAATACCTTTTTTTATTGCATAATAATAAAGCAGATACTATATACAAGTTTCTATCAATAGCTAATTTGCAACTTGTGTAACCATAAACCCAACTTCTGATTAGACCACAGAATTAGAGCAGATTTATTTAATGTATTAAATATTAAAAGTAATATGCTTTTTTAAAATGTGACAGAATAAAGGTCCATGTGCACTGTCACACATAAGTGGATACTTATTTACAATTACACCCTACTTGCGTATATATACATATATAAACATCTGGAAAGGAGGGCTTGAGCCCGTTCTTAGATTCGGATCTTGAGCCTTGGTCTCATTTTGTTGGGCTTCATAAATTTTGTCAAAGCCTATTTGACACTTTGTAGTTCTTAAAAAAAAATAAAAAATATATATATACCGGTATATATATATATAATAGCAATACAAATCCCAGCTCCCTTTGATCTTCACCTGCAGATGCAGATCACACTGAATGTGAATTATAAACATCAGTGATCAGAGCACCGCTGGTTTCTGCCATCGCAAACTCAATACAAAGTTGCTTATGATGATTGTGAAATCTTGCTGTGAGAATGTTTAAACCGCCATGGCATTTGGTTCTTTGATTATTGCTGCTTTTGATCCATCGCTTTAAAAAAAGGGAACATTTACATACAGTCCTACTTTTACAATGCCCACACCTGCTGCCTCATTGTCGAATTTGTCCTTGGTTTTTTAAATTATTACATGTTTCTTTAAGCCAAGAAAATTTTGAAGAAAAGGGAAGCAATATTAACAGCAGACACACAAGGAAAGTTAGCGCCTAATTTTATTAAACCTATGGAAAATGTGACAATGTATTATGTTATTTAGCTTACTGTAGTTGTAGGGATTAAACACATCCACCTACAAAATTATTTAAAAATGCACAACATCCAATTTATACACTGCTGTCAGTTAAAAGAAAGCCAAAACATATAAAAATAGATGCATAGAGAGAACACACTTACCAACTCTACTGCAATGCTTTCATTAGCCACACAAGCAACCTTTCAAATTAAAAGCTGAACTCTGCACTTTTTAATGGTATCAGCGTCGGTGGCAGTTTATGGGCAACATGGGCAGCTGCCCAAAGCAGCTTCTTGTTTAGGGCAGCATAAGATTCATCATCTCTCAATTTACAGCTACTTTAATATTGTGTAGACAACACTAAGAGGACTTATGCTGTGAAGACCAAGCTGAAAATGCAAATCTCACTGAACCAGATAATGAAGGGGAAGCCAAAAAATACATTGATTCTTAATTATGCTCTTTTAAGGTCACAACCATTATATGACAAAATATGTCTGCATGGCTCCTGTAATCCATTGTCCCACCATCATGCTGTATCTACATAAAAAAATTTGACTGACTGCTTCGTCTTTTTCTGACGTGGCTATATGATATTTAGAAGTGAACATAAGTTTTATTGGCACTGATGGTCTGATGCACTTGTGAATCATTTCCAAAAACATTTGCGCTAATTGGCAAATCCCATAAATTCATATTAGCATATTTTTAGATGCAGTATGCTTTGAGTTGTCCATGGTTATGATGCCGAAAAGTATATATAATTTTATTTATGTAATAAAAATCACACACTGGAAGAGCAAAAATAGGGATAAACATCTTTGCAGCCTAAGTCTGATATGTATCTGTGATATTTCCCATACTTCGTTATTTTATTATTTTTTTTTTGGGGGCGGGGGGGTCCAGTTATGCAAACATATATATAACTTCTTTAAAAAGCCTCTTTTTCTTATTCTTTCAATGAAAACTATCTATGTGTATCAATGATATTATTGTTTTAATAGCAACAAAATTTCTTTGATATACCAAATAGTTATTATTCTATTCATTTTGCATTTTGTGGTGTACAAAAATGTCCTTCAGTATTTGTGCAAATTCTAAACTTTTGACCCAGGTCTTGATCTCTGAAGGCCTGGTCTAGGTCTTGTAGGGTTCGGTCTTGGTTTTGGTCTTTGAAGAACCGGTCTTGACTCTGTCCCTGATAAATATAAAGGTGTAACCTACACAACATTTAAGATAAAATGCAGACTCTACGTTTAGTCTTAATAGATGCTTTATTTTTAGCCATTTCTTGCATATAACCTCTTATTTTCTTGAGCACAGATACTAATGCATTTCATTTTTTTCTATTAGCTGAAAGGGATGATCAACCAAAGATTGTTCTTCGTTTCCCTACCAAACATTTTCCGCTTAGTGCTCCTCATTTCCTGTATTCATGATTTTGTATGTTTCGTAATTGTTCAATAATTTCACATTTCATTTCATACAGCTTCGTCCATATGGACAGCAGATATTGGTTTATAAATATTCCATTTTCAATTAGCTTATCTTGAAATGGAGCCAGCAGAGTATAAAGAAACAGTTTTATCAGACACTTTTTCTAGCTGACAGTCAGTCAAAGCAGTAGGTAAAGGTCATCAGACACATGATTCCTTGTAGTTGTATTAGCTTCACCCCCAATTAGTTTTGATGGATAGGACATTACCCATCAGGTAATTCTTATGTTTAAAGACAAGGGAGAAAATTTTAGATAGGTTTTATCAACGTTTGGTCCCCACTGGGAGGGCACAAATGCCTCTGTCTCTGTAACAGCTTAATTGGTTCCCTACTGCCTGCCGACGCACATACACCCCCACACACATGTGGAGCATTAATCAACCTCACACAGAGTAGAGATGCAGTGGTTATTTTGGAAATAGAATATGTTAAGTTTGACACTAAAAAAAACATGGCATACAGTATATCTTAGACTCACTGAATGGAGGCCCATTAAAAATATCCAAGGGTGACAGCCCAATCATAACGCCGCACTCTGACACCTGCCTCAAAGATATGGTAGAAGAGATGTTGTGCAAAATATCCTTTTTTTCTTGCTGTTAAGACAAATAAAACCCATTTTCTACAGAAATATGGCAGAATAGAAATGAGCCACCAAGATGATAGAGGGTGTGTTTTTTTTTTTTAGTTATATTCCACTGTTTGAACTGTTTTGAGTTGATCTAAATATCTATTCATTTTCTTCAAAGTACCTACATTGGAAATGTTAATTCAACTGCTACAGAGTTTAATCCAGTGCTTTAAAGTCTCTGTATTCGTCAAAACTGGATCAATTTAAAGTAATACCTTTGAAAGTTGAGGTGGCTCTGGCATCTGGTTAGGATGCCACCTGGTGAGATGTTTCGGGCACATCTCACTGGGCGGAAACCCAGACGGACTCCCAGGACACGCTGGAGGGACTATGTTTCTTGGCTGCCCTGGGAANTGGATGGATGGATGGATGGATGGATGGATGGATGGATGGATGGATGGATGGATGGACTTTTGAAACTGTTAACATTTTATACTGTGACAGATTTGGAACAATACATTTAATAGTTTTAATTCATCACTGATCAGGGTTAAATAAACATAACATGTGTCTTGTTAAAAGTTAATATGACACTGTTGGTAATCATTCACTGTGGTGAGATACATTGTAGCCACGGCTGCCAAAGACATACTGGTAGAAGCAACACTTCAGTACACAGGTGACCATTGGCCACCTTCAGTAGCAGATGAGGGTGAAGTGTTCTCTCCAAGGACACAATGGCATAGATGGACTCAGCTGGGATTAGAAATGGCGTCCATCCAAATGAAGGACAAACTTTATACTAATAATTGATAAGCCACAATTTCAAAATGTTTAAGTGCATGCATTTTGAGGGATAATTCAATTCAATTCAGTTTATTTATATAGTGCCATTCACAACAAATGTCATCTCAAGGCACTTTACAGTTCACCAAATCATACAGTCAAATTGATTCAAAGTTTTGTATCTAAGGAAAACCAGTTGATTGCCTCGACTCATTGACTCAAGCATGCTTGTAGTGACAGTGGAAAGGAAAAACTCCCTCTTAACAGGAACAAACCTCCAGCAGAACCAGGCTCAGTGTGAGCGGCCATCTGCCGAGGCCGACTGGGGTTCAAGGAGACAGAAGCAGAGACAGAACTAATAATAGTAGGGATAAGAGTTCACTGATAGGTTGGAAACATGGGGGAAACTCTTTTAAGTGCTGTTTTTAAAATCAACATTTAACAAAGTTTCTTACATTTAGCTTTGTTGAATAACACCACTAACTCTGGCATAACTCAAGTACAACTCAAGTAAAACAAGCATTGGTATAACACTATACTTTCAAATTGAAACACCAATGGAAGTTGAGCACATGTCATTTGCTCATTTAAAACTCATACAGGATGACACCAGGGAGATTAAGCATTGAAGCAAATACTGTATTATGAGTGGAGGCTTGTCCATAGTAACTTATAGTTGTTCTTGGGAAGTTCTGGTGAATGTTTTTCTTCCAAATAGCCACCTGCATGCAGTTAGAGTGCAGTTACTATCTAGAGAAACAGAAAAAGACAGCTAGTAGGAAAGGACATGATCTAAACCCTAAAATATCAGATTTAAAAGGTTTTCTATCATTAATTTTTTAAAATTTCTGTCTTATAAAGCCTTTGCAGTAAGCCCTTTTTCTATGATCTAAACGTGGGTGACTTTTATATCAGTGTTTCTTTAGACTATATTGAGACTGATAGGTGGAGGTCATTACAAGCTAGACTAGACCGTACCGGAAGTTATGTATAATATATGTAGTCTGCTAAGAGGCTGTGATGATAGACCTTGGCATGCCAAGAGAGTGTGCACAGCAGTATTTTTTTTTTCAGGGATCTTTCTTTTTGAGTAAAAACTGATAGTTTTATGTTTCCATCTATCCATGCACATTCCAGGGGATGCTGTTTGTCTTCTTTTCCGGTATCCAAACAAGCCTTTTTACTTTTAATTAAGACACCTTTGTCCAAAGAAATGCTGGAACATATCTAAATTATCTTTAGCAGGCTTCAGTCTGCTTATGTATGTTTAATTTTTGTGGTTTGTAGTGAAGCAATAATCAGTATCAATAGCCTGCTTGATGTGCTGTAACTACATTCTGTTGCTTTTTTTTTTTTTTTTTGCAGGCCATTTTTAGCATCTTAAGATATGCTGTCATGCTTGGGTGGTGTGAACATAGCATGCTGGCCACTGTTTTAATGTCTGCTACTTGAAGACTAGTTTTGGCTCAGTGGAATGGAAGCTTTCGAATTCTACAGAGAGCTTTATGTCACTTCCTAGAACTTATGCAATGCCATAATCTTGCTTTCAATTGCTTCATACAGCTTTTTTGAATTTGGTTCAAATTCAATTCAGCAGTCAAAAGAACCCCACACTCCAGTTGTACTAAAAAGTATTTAGTAAGCTACTGATTGTGAAGTTCTTGTACTTGGAAATATGAGACAGGTCTGTCATTTTTTGTCATAGGCAAACTTCAACTATTACAGTCAAAATGAGAAATGAAAAAAGAAAAGACATAAGATTGAAGGATTTATTTAAGAATATGAAAATGATGATGGAAATGAATAATTTGTAAACAAGAAAAGTCCAACTTAATACTTTGTTGCATAATCTTTCTAGACAATGACAGATTGGTGAGGCAACTCCAGGACCTTAGAATACTTTTCGAAAAGCCACTTCTTCATTGTCTGAGTGCTTTTTGCAATCATTGACATGCAGGAAGACCTACCTAGCCATGCTCCAGCTTCAATGTCCTCACCGATCGAAGGACGTTTCGGCTTAAAATCTCATGATACAAGACCCTGACTATTCTTCTCTTATTATTCGCCGTCAGTTTTGCTATGTTCAGACCTAAAGCAGCAGAGGCAGCAGGAGCAGCTAGTTTAAATGCTAAGTCAATTGTTGATGCGCATCAAGGCGCAGCAAAATGTCACGCAGTGCGTTTTGAACAGCAGGAGCAGCTGAGCAGAAGAAGCAGCACGTTGTGAGCTTCTGTGCATCTGACGCGCAGGACGAGCTTCAAACGTAGCAGCAGCTGGAGTTGCAAAAATTTAACTTTTGCTGCTCGACGCGCCCCATCAATCAATCAATCAGAGAAGCTGATCTGGGAGCTGGCAGGGAGAGAGACACATCGCTGATGATACAGATAACTATGGTCACTCGTCTGAAACTGTGTGAAACCGCCAAGAGGCGACCGGACCAGAGGCTGCTGTTAAATGGGATTTCCCATGACAGCGCACCACTGGTATGTGGGGGTCTGAGCGGCTGACACAGAGAAATAATATTTGAAGGCAGGATGGTAATCTGGATGAACTGACTGTACTGACAGTGTTTTCAGGTGGACTTTCTCACTTCAAAATAGATTCAAACTACTTTTTACCCACTGATCACAGCAAATATAGCTGCCATTGTTCCGTGCAAAGAAAGGAAAGGATAGCTCCGCCCAATGAACACCGGACCCACTTTTCCACTGAGCAGCTAGAGCAGCAGAGATGCTTCAGTTAGAACTAAACTTGTACAAGCAGCAAAAATTCAGTCTGAACGTAGCATTAGTATGTGACGCGCAGGGTAAATGACAGGTTGCAGACATTGTATCATGTGACCCGCAACTATTTTTCAATATAGCCTACAACAGGGTTGGGCAATTCCAGTTCCTGAGGGCTTGTATCCTCCAACTTTTAGATTTATCCTTGGTCTAACACCTGATTCAGGTGTGTCTTTTGTCTCCGCAGTATTCAGTCAGTTCCTCAAGAGTCCTCACAATTATTTAATCACCTGATTCAGGTGTGTTGAACCAAAGGCAGAACCAAAAGTTGCACGATACTAGCCTGCAGAAATTGATATTTCCCACCCCTGGCCTACAAACTTAATTTAGTAGCTTTAGGAGTGTATTGTAACATGTATACTACTGTTTCTTTAGGTTTAGGGTAAGGGATGATTTAGTGGTAAGTTTTTTCTTCACTGCTCATGGAGAAATCTTTGGAAGTTCCTGCCACAGCCTGTGATAAACCGAGCGTACCAGTTACTTGCGCCAGAGACGCAATGGGGAATTGACCAAACATCAATATGTGATGAGTTTTCCTCCTGGTGTCCTTCAACAGCTCTTTGGTCTTGGCCATGGTTAAGGAGTCTGACTCTTTGAGACTGTGGACAGGTGTCTTTTATAATGATAAGAAATTAAAACAGGTGTAATTAATACAGAAGTATTTCCTACAGAAAAAGTCACAGATCTGTAAAGACCAGATATCTTGTTTATGGATGACCAAATACTTATTACCCACCATAACTTATGAACAAAATTCTGCAATGTGATTTCTTCCATTTTTGTTTTTCCTTGTCAAGTCTCTCATAGTTAAAGTTTCCTTTTGACAACAAATATAGATCTCTCATATCTTTCTAAGTAGAAGATCTTGCACAGTCAGGGACTAGCTTCATACATTTTTGTCCCACAGTCCCAAAATATTTTAGTGTAGGAATCAGGGCCCTATCACTTTGAATTTTACATGGTACATTGATTTTCCTGGCCTTTTATGGCTTTTTAAACTTGCACCTCACCTATATATCACATATAACTTAGTTTCTGGACATCTATGGTGTGATTTCTCTGTATGTGTGTATATATGTAACTTATATATAACTATAAGTATCAACATTAATAAGGACCTCACCTGGACAGACCACACAAACTAGCTTGGAATGTTCAGCATTGGCTGTGGTTTCTCAGGAGATTAGGTCTAGTTTTGTATGTCTCTGAAGATCTTCAGAAACCTCTACAGCTGCGACATTGAGAGATTTTTGACCAGCTGCATCAGAGTCTGTTGCTCAGCACTACACATCATCAGAATTCTGCTGCCCCATCGTTCGAGCATCTATAACTTCAAAGTTCACAGAACACCCACTACAATCCTCAAAGACTCCAACCTCAGCATGGACTCTTCCAACCACTCCCTTTAGGCTTGAGGAACAGAAGTGTGAACTGCAGGACTTCCAGCTTCAGAAGCCCATTACTCCAATGTGCCATTTAAAATACTGATTGATGACTCTCAGTAATTGTGTGGAGTACAGACTAAATTTAACTTTAATATGTTTGATTTGACATACTTACACAATTTTTTTTTCTACCTTTTTTTACTGGTTTTTACCAGAATTCCAACTGATTTTCAGTCAGTTCTTTCAGTTTTTTTAATGTATGTATGATCACTTCTCCTCTCTGGCCTTTAAAGTGTAGAGAAAAATTGTATTAAAGAGAAAAAAATATTTATCACTATTGCAAATGACAATAAACTTAAAATTAAAACACAATAAGTCTGAAAATGTAATGAAATTTAGAAAAGTGAAGCATTTTATTATATATTAAAAAAAGCTAAACTAACCATAAAAAGTGCAAAATCACTGAAGAAAAGTTGATTTAAGAAAAAAGTATTGTTACAAACTAAACTTAAAACATATTATATTTAAGTAAACCACACAGAATAATGAACACAGCTATTATCATTAAGAAAAAACAACAAACACAAGTCAGTAATTTGTCTTCCGCAAAAGTGAAAGCTGTCACTTGTCTTACTTGTCTTAGGTTGTCATAAAATTTGCATTCCTACAACTTTGGCATATCATTGCAATGTAAAAAATACTCTACAATTATTATATGTTGTATAACTCCTCCAGACATGGGGATATGGGTACAACAAAATGATTAGTTATTTTTCCTCTTGCTATTTGGTTGTTTAAAACTGGGAGAGAATTGCTACAAATTAGTGTCACTCAAACTGCAAGACACAATCCTCTTTGGTATTATCTTTTTTTTTTCCACAATGCATACAAAAGACCATATACACAGCAACATTTTGTTTGTGGTTTCAAGGCTTCCACAGAACAAAAGAGTATAATCAACACAACAAAAACACCCTTTTTTTGTAGACATGGAATTCTTATATCCATGATCTTTGATTGGCACTGTGTTGGATACGGCAAACAGTGTAAGGACTTTATTCAAAACAAGTTAATGTATTTGTTTCATGCTAGTAAAAAGTAGTCCCTTCCTCGTTTTCATAGTTTTCGGACAATAACAGAGCCTTACACAGCAGCTAGAAGACAGACAAGCCTCAGTTTCAATTTTATGTAATTTTAATGATACACTGATTATTCGCAATACTATCAAGAAAGACAGAGCAAAGAGCTCGGTACAGCATTTTCCACCATTCTTTGCAAGTCATTTGCATAAAAGCGGTATAATCAGTGTAATACTGGGACATGAGTTGGAGAGCTCAGAGTGTTTTGTTGATTGTCATGCAACCTGAATTCAAAAGCCAATATACAACCAACACACAAGCTTGTTTATCTGACAAGCTGGATTTGTTTTTGATGAATAGAGCACACAGCCAATGATTTTTTTTTTTCACAAATACATTCAACACACATTGTGACAATTTTTACCTCCAAAACCACTCTAAATAATTAGGTTACTACGAACATGAGTGTTGAGACTACAAATAAGGACAAGGCTGATTGAAATATAGTACTTTTGCTCAGCTTGCCTGTATTCCAACATATCTAGCGTGACTGATAATTACTGTTGCAAAACCGTGGCTAAACAAAGTTTAACACAAGTCATATTCATTAATTTCTGAAGCGTGGCTGCCTCTAGCTGGCTAAATTTAGTTAAATGTGATCTTTTAGCCCCTACACTTTAAATTTAACTTTAATTGTAAAGAATTTTTATGAGTTCAGTCTCTCTTCTGAAATTGGTTTCGTGCTCCAGCGGAGTTTTCTTTGCATCTTCAATCATCATATAATCATTTGCATATGCAAGGTTGCGTTGTACACTGTGAGCTGCAGAAAGCATTGCTCCTAAATAGAGCATAGTCACCCACATAGTGCTCCTTTGTGCCGGGCAGCTGAGAGTACCGTTACAAGAGATTATTGATCCAGGGGAGGTGGGGATGGCCAATTAGGAAAAAGTGCAGCTTTGTCTGGAACATGCTCTTGTAGCCGCCGTTCCACATGTCAGTTTCACTGTTACACACTAAACACGATTACTTCTCATTGCCTCTGCTGTTGAACAGACTTTCCCATTAGCTAGAAGGAGACAACCAACAGCCATCCTGCCTAACTGCAATGTTCCTGCTAACAGCACATACTGGCTGGGAAAATTATTCCCCGCTGACATTAGATCACATCTCTAATGCATGTTTTATTGTTTAAAATGTCTGTGAAGGCTAAGCCAAGGAAGAGTAAGTTGTTACTCTCAGTATGTTATTGCTTACAAGAAGCTAATTGTTTCTGTTCACAATATTACAAGCATTATTAAAAGCAACATGGTAACTGTTAAATTTTCTTTCAATTTTAGTCAGGCAGGTACAAAATGAGCTGTCTTCTGTGTTTCTTAGTCTTTGTGTCTGTTTTTACACAGCACTGCATTTTTTAAATTGGTCCTTTTTCCTGGAAAGCATGATGGTAAACCCACCAATGTCATTGGGTGCAAAGAGGAAGAGTGGTGTTATTGATTGTCAAATTAATCCAATAGCAAATAACAAAATTTCCTAGTAACTATTTTTGAGCATTTAAAGTTGATTTATCATGAAGCCTGGGTGTTAATTTAAACTGGGACTCATACTCGCTATCAATGGCTTCATCATGTGCCTCTGCACCAGACTATCAGCACAGTGGCACACATTTATCATTCAGGACTTTGCTGTTAAGCCTCCAGATTCAAGGACATCCTAACCATATTGCCCCTCTTTATCCCAATGATCAAACAGAGACCTGGAAGCTTCATAGTTCCATCTTGTTTTTTTTCTGTTTTTTTTTTTCTTTTTTTGTTTTCCCCCCTAGTTATGGGGTTGGCTGTATTAACCAAAGATACCTTCTTTCTAGAGCTGAACCGTGACCCTCCTCCACCCATTCACCTTCATTACACATGTTTCTCTAAAGCCCACCTCATTCTTCAATCTCCAGCACCAGTGTAAGATTACAGGGGTGAGGGTGGGGGAAGTCTGTATTCTATATCTACCTCCTCAAGCACTAAAGACCTATTTATTTCTTCATGTCATAAACTTTTTAATTGTTGCTTTTTTCTCCATGTGAGATTGTCCAGTTTGATATAACACTGTGCCTTATTTCGTTATCCAAAAGACATTTGAACATTTAGTTCTTATTACTTATTTTTTTAACATATCTATATAAATATATATGTATATATATTTGTTTTTTATTACTTAACTTCTTATTAAATCTTAATACTGATTTAATTGTAAATGGGGACCTCTAATAGTGGTTTGCTAAATACCCACATTAATTGATTGCAACACATTGACTACTTTTGCTGTCAGAATAAAACTTGCAGAAGAATGTTGGAATGATAATATATATATATATATATTTTTTTTTTCATTTGTTTTATGCCTTCCACATCTGTTTGCATTGTAACCAAAGTACCAGAATCAGAATAAAGTTTATTGCCAAGTAGGTTTGCACTTACAAGAAATTTGACTTGGTGTTGATGGTGCAGACAAAGTAGATGTATATATGTACAGAATACAGAATGTACTGTATAGCTACGTACAACATAAAACATGCAATATACTATATGCAACATATAGTACATAGATATATACTATATACATACTAGACAGCATATTAATGTAACGCAGAAGATATGGAGATGCTACATTGGTGTAGTTTGTAGGTTCTGAACGGGGGAGGGAAAGAGACATTGTCATTGTCAAGGTGGTCTCTGGGCCTTGTTGATAAAGCTGGTAGCAGATGGGAAGAAACTGTTCTTGTGGCATGAGGTTTTGGTCCTGGTGGAATGCATCCTCCTTGAACGCTGTTGCTCTTGAAGTCTCAGCCTGTCTATTATTATAAACACAACTAGCTTTCACCTTACACAGCAGCAGTAGGTCTCCATTCCGTCTAGGTCAGAGGTTGGCAATTCCAGGTTCTAATGGTTGATATCCTGCAACTTTTAAATCTAGCTTTGGTTCAACACACCTGAATCCAGTAATTGGATGATTAATAGGACTCTGGAGGAACTGACATACTGAGGAGGTAAATCAGACATTTTATTCTGGGATGTTGGACCAAAGATGGATCTAAAAGTTGCAAGATACCGGCCCGTGGGAACTGGAAATACCCACCCCTGGTCAAGATCTATGGTTTTTGTTATACCTGTTGTGCATACAGTACATCCAACAAGGAAGATTCAGGATGGAAAAGTTATATGTAGAACAGCATAACCAAAAGTCTGAAATCCTGCAAAAAGATTTGTACCAACCATGGTTGAAGGTCCCACCAGTTATGTGAAGAGTATGATATATGTTTGGCAAACTCTGAAAAATGCCATAGAATATTAAGGTCCAAGGCTAACAGGTGATGGCAAACCAACCAAACCCTTTGGTCCACAAGGTAAAAAGAAGGCATATTTGGTCAAAAAGGCAATCCCAATATTTAGAAAAAGAACAACTAAGATGAAACCATGAAGCTCTCAGGTCTATGTTGTAGGCTGCTGGATGTGGTATAGAATCAAATGTTTAAAGAGGGCCATTATGATTTGCTTGCCGATAGTGATATTTTAGCAGCCGAAAATAGCACTGTTCAACAACAGTTCACATGCACCTTCATGGAACTTTTCTGTGAAAAATGTCATTTAATAACCAGACTGAACTCAAATTGTTGTAAGAAAAAAAAGAAGGTCAAAAGGTCATTTGCATAGAGAAATACTTTCCTAAATGATTTAACTGCGGCAGCAAATTAGATCTTCAACAGTCAGATGTTATGTAACGGGTTTGGACTTTTACAGCAGAATATTAATGGCTTCTCTTATAAAGTCCTTCATTGCCAGACATTTTATCCCTCTGGATTTTGAAAACAAAGCACCAAGCACTTCTGCCTGATGAATAATAGGCCCCAAAAAAGGAGTAGCCTTTGACAGAGAGGCTAGATTTATTTGGCCTTTTCCAGGGTCTCACTTTGCTCCTTTTAATTCACCAGGGAACACAAAAAGGCTCAGTCTTCTGTAACTTTGCTTCATCTCCCTCATTGGGCACTATACTCAACACACCTTTCTCCTTCTGCACACTTTACTTATCTCTCTTTACATCACTCCCTCCTACTCTCACTAAATCCTTTCAAATCATTGATTTTCCAGAGCGTCTATAAAATATTTACAAAGTGTGGGCAGACTTCTTTTTTGAGGACTTTAAAGAAGGGAAGGAGAGATCATTTTGAAAGGCTATGGTATAAGGAGAGAAGGAACAGGGTGGAGGAAAAGCAAAGAGGCACAAAAGGGCACCTAGGTCCATCCAAAGCTGTGGCTTGAATAGCAATGCTTACCTTCAAATAGCTGATGATTATGAATAAATAAACATGCCTTCTATGATAATGAATATTTCTTGTGATGTTTTGAGTATGACCTTTTTTTACTTATTTCTCTATAGATTTTTATTTTTTTTCACTCTCTATACTAGCTCAGCACTTGGAACTAACTAGCTCTGTTGATGTTACAAAGTCAAAAATTAAAGTCCACTGAGTGGCTGCATAAACAATAACATTACCTTCATGAAAATATAGGAACAGTTTTAATCTCTACTTTTAAAGTTCAGACATCAGACAGAAAGAATATCAATTTTATCAGACAAAGAAAACATCACAAACAGTATTCAGATATAAATATTCAATTGATCAAAGCTTGATGAGGAGAGTAATTATGATCCGAGCCAAAGTTTTTGGTTCACTGTGCAAGTATTTTTTTTTTCCATTCCAAAACTCCATCCATGTATTTTCTTTACCAGTGGGGGACTTGAAATCTTGCAGTCTGAAAATGACTTTGTTTAGTAGTGCAAGCCAGTTTGGTCTACTTATTATTTATGCTCAGTTGAACAACAATATTTCATTTGGAAATATTCATTTATCACCACAGCCTGACAGGGCTAGTATGGAGAGGTAAAAATACCCAATCAAGAAGTATTTTATTAAAAAATAAATAGATTGTTTTGTACCCTTGATGCTTGTAGGAGAAACAACAACCATTTTTAAACCATGGCTGAAAAAGGTAGGCCTTACTCTACAACAAATCATTTTTATTAATAGCCTTAAATAAAACTGCAGGGTTAAGCTAACAAAGTTGAATAGAGCAACAAATGGCCATGTTAAAAAGAATACCCAATGACGCAAAAATTATTATGGCATTGTTTTTATTAGTGAGCTATTTTATTTTAGTTTAAACGTACTTAATATGGGTTCCTTGAAGTATTTTCAGTAATACCTGGCTTATCTATAGCAGAAAGATTGTAAAGCATTTGATTTGTTGGCAGGTAAACACATATTTTAGTGATGGAACTTAACTTATGTTTATATTTGTGTTTATTAGGAGACATAAATGTTCTATCAGAGAATGAAATTGAAGACTACATTTAAAATGTACTGTTTATTTTTGTTCAATATGATTCTTTGACTTGTTTCTATTCTCTTTACGCATAAAGTCCTGACTTTATGGGTGCTGATGAGATGAATTTCATCCATTCATCCATTCATCCATTCGTTGTCCCTGCTTATTCCGTCAGGGTCATGGATGGGCCGATGCCTATATCGGCCAGTCTATGGATGAGTGGAGAGGTGCACCCTGGACAAGTGACCAGTCTGTCACAGGGCAGATTTATTCATTCTTTTTAACTAAATTGGCACTACAGAGTGATTGAAATCTGCTCTCCAACAATTTCCAAAAACATTAATTTGTGGTGTGAGAGAGACACTCTTAATGAACCCGATCTGGATGGTTACCTAGATATTATTGTTTCTGGCATGAGTGAATTGGTATCCAAGAATAGACCCATTTTAGGAGGAAATACAATCTTAAAATCCATGATGGATGGATGGATGGATGGATGGATGGATGGATGGATGGATGGATGGATGGATGGATGGATGGATGGATGGATGGATGGATGGATAATTTTGCTGCTGTCCTGTGTAGCTTTATTATATTGTTCTATTGTTGTTTTGGACTGGTTTAAACTGAATGGTGACTGAGGGTGGAATTGTTTTGCTGCAACCACATCTTCAAGGAAAATATCCAATCCCAAAATAGACCTTCAAAAATATAGTTTCCTCCACTGAACTTACATAATGTGAATAATTGCATTCTATTTATACCATGCTGTAGGCATTGTTAAAAGGGGATGTTGCCATGCAAGACTGTAATCAGCAACTCTAAACCTGTTTTACTCCAGGTGGGAGGGACAATGTACAACACTGGCCGTCATGTCTCTCTGCGACTCGAAAAGGAGCATCTGGTTAACATCTCCGGGGGCCCAATGACATACAGCCATCGTCTGGAGGAGATTCGACTACACTTCGGCAGTGAGGACGGCCAGGGCTCTGAACACTTGCTCAACGGACAGGCTTTTTCTGGAGAGGTGTGTGAATGCTGTTTTCTTTTTTTGCATTCAAAATGTTGGAATTGGAATTAGAAATTGTCAATGCAATGAGAATACTCTAGAGAAGAGTTCCTCACTTGAGATCTACTAAGTCTGGTGTCCTGCACTTTTTAGATATGTCTATTTCAACAAAGCTGATTTAAATAATAAGCTGATTTGCCGGACTCTGGACAAATTGACTACATGCTGATGGGGTCGTTCAGCTACTTGATAAATATGAGAAAGCAGAGACACATCTAAAAAGTGCAGGATACTGGACCTGGAATACCACAACTGAGTAGCTCTGCTCTAGAGAATCCAGTCGGACTGACAAGAAGATGCTTACCATAAATAGTGGACCCTTGCTCTGAAGAGCAGGATCTGCAATTTTACTGACTTTTAAACTTTGGTATGCATGGGTGTAGAAAACCTTCCTGTGCCTATATTTAGCAAGCTGGAAAGCTGTTTTTCAATTTAACTCATTATCCGTTACACAAGAATGAGCAATGTAGGTAGTGCCTAAATGTAGTCATAACATTATGGCCAATAAGGAGTAAGAAAGTAAAGAACACTGATCATAAGTTTCTCCTGGCAGAAAAAGAATATGTTAGACTTTATAATGAGATTTTTATCCTAAAAATTGATCTCTTAGACATTAAAATTGGGCGAAGCAGAAATTTAAGTCTGAATGAAAGGCTTCAAAATGCACTGTACTACAGTATAGTCATGATGCATCATATGCTTGAGAAGTGTTAACAATGGGCAAATGGATGCCACAACCAGAGAATGGAACAAGTTTGCCTGTATTTATTCTTTTATCTAAGTATTGCTTTAGACCAAACGTGACCTTTCTAGAATGTTATCGCCCAGATCTCAATCCAGTCGAGTGTCAGTGAAATGTGTTGGTATACAAAGGGGGTCCTCATTGCACTTACAGGACTTAAATGATCTAGTGCCTTAGTGGCAGATATCTCAGGGCTCAATCAGGGCTCTTTCACTTTTGATGTGCCGTTTCCTAGTCAAGCTCTTAACCTCACTACTATGGACTATGATGACACCAGGGAGAAAATAACCCTTGGAGAAATGAATATTTCTGGGTTTCCTTTTTAGTAACATATATTTTGCCTTTACATATCCCAGCTATTTATAGTAGGTTATATAGAATTAGTGTTCGTTAAAACCTTTTTATAGCTCTCACAAAATATAAAATCCTTACCAATTACCATTAGCTTTTGTTAGAAATAACATGTTTGTTTGTTTTTTTATTTTTTTTTTAAGCCATGTAATTAGTATTGACCAAAAGCCATTTTTACCATTGTCAGTAGCATCACCACTGAAAAAGCTGTCATTTGGAAATATGGAAGAGTATATAATTGGTGTGTATTTTTTAGTCTCAATTTTACACACTTTTCAAAATTAAACAGGAAAGTGCTTGATTATTAAGAGTTTATAATCATAAATAAGCTTAATAAGAGTTTAGAATCATTCTGTTTTTGTTTGTTTTTGTAATTTTAACTGGATATGGATTAATCAGCATTCAGAGCCATTTCATATTAAGAGGTTTTCACTCAGTGACCCGGACAGCTTACTATAAAGTCTGCTCTCTTGCAGAATATGCAGAAGGGGAATTCCTGATTTTCACTTTATAACCCCAGACTTCAGCTGTAGTTATACAGTAGTAAAGTGATCCAAACCAAAAACTGTAACAGCTGAAGTTTAAAATCACAAAAACGTTTTGGAAGCTAGATCTAAGTTGAATTATTATGGAAAGACGGTTTATGCTCCAAAACCCTCTAATATGACTGAATAAAGCAATTTTGCAAATAAAAGTGAGCCAGATAAAATATTCAGTGCCAGCCGTCAGATATTACTTGATACCCATAGTTGTTACTAATGTTGGCACAACCAGTTATCAGATTTAGGAAGTATTTACTTTTTAACGTAGCCTTCGGTTGGTTGGGATATATTTTTGCCATCAGATTATCCCTGTTTGATATTTTTTCATTTGAACTGAAAATATTTATGTGAGACAAGACTGAATGTGAAAGGGGACAAAAACCTTCTTTCATGAGCCTGTACTGTGATAGAAATTGTCCATGACTAAATGTCTTCAGCAATTTTTTTATTTTATTTTTTTTTTGGTTTGCTCTGCTACGCTCAAGCTTCAGTGGATGTTGCAGTTCATGGTCCATTTTAGTCATCTGCCAAGCTTGCTTTTACCCCACTTCTTGCAATTTCATGTAATTTTCTTCAACTCAAAATGATACAGGCAGCCCCTCTTTGGAGTAACTTGAATTACAACCAGTGAAGTCAAGCTAAATTGAATGTGGAGGGATCCTTAGAGAGCCAAGACCTGTACTCAGTTCATTTCAGCGCCCCGACTGCAAGGTGTCATTCAGAATTTGTTGGGCTTTAACAAACATTTTGTGGTAAAACCAGAGGTTATTTGGTATTATTACACCCATCAATATATATAAAAAAATTTGATGTCTATTAAAATTTGTGGCAGATTTTAAAGATCTGAACAGATATTGAATAAATGTAGAAAAAAGAGTATGTGATTCTTCCTATTTATATAGGGATATGTGTGATATCTGATACATCTACAATAGCATGATAATTCGATATATATTTACTTGGCTAGAGTTTTAGGCACTCTTGTTTTTTTTCCATCTGGGGTTGGATTTTTGTTGGGGTCTGATGTCCATCATCAACCCCACATTTTGCCTATAGACTACTGGGACCCTGACAAAAAGGCAGCAGAAGATAAATGGATGGCACTTAACATTTGGTAAATTCCCTTTAATTTTTATTTTTATGTTTTAAGTCACTCTGAATCAAGCCGACTGAATTGGAGGGAAGAATTAGACCAAAGACTACTCCAACACCAGTGTTTGACCTGTGCACTTCTAGAAGGTCAAAAATGATCAGAGGCACACTTCTAAACCTTTTGGAAAGTCTTCCTGAAAAAACTGAAGTTATATCTTCAAAGCATTGACTGACATTATATTAAACCCAATGGATTAGGAATGGGGTGTCACTCAAGTTTATATGCAGGTGAAGATAGACTACCTAATAATTGTGGCAATATAGTGCACATTGTGTTATATGACATGTTTTAGACACATCTAATTTCCTTCTCTTTAAAATTGCATCTTGTCGTCTCCTGTACATTTGTAACATTCTTAATTTAGGCACTTGCTAATGTGCTCCGTTTCACCTGATTCTGGTTGTCAAAGGTTTTTTGCAACACCTACAGCCTGCAGGGAGTCATATGACATTCTTAATGAGCTTTCACATCGTGGCAGCAATTTTTGCATCAGTGCTTTGGGCAGGAATAAAGTTGTCTTGGTGGTGACAGTTCAGCATTTAACTCTGTACACAGAGCTCCCTCACGGCACACACCTGAACTCACACTGCTGAGCTCTGGCATGCTCAATTTTTTTGACGAGTGAAACAATTAGCTTTCTTGGCTTTGATTGTTCAACAGACTCATGAGTCAGTCATGCCACTGCATTCCGCCTGCATCATTATATGAATAACCAATTTGTGTGGCAACAAAATAATTGCAGCCTTGACAGGCAAATTTATTATAATTAATGATAATCATTTATCCTCCCTTGGAGAGAGAGATATTCTAATACCAACAAAACATGTTTACTGTGTCCTTGGGAGGATGGAGAGCTCTGAAATCCAAGCCTAAAAGCATGTGTATCACCTCCCCTTCACCCCTTTCATGTTTTATTTCACCTCTGTCTTTGCTTCCTGACTTACTCTGTAAGGGTGAACTTTGTGTTTGAGGACTGCAGAGCCAGAGAAAAAAGATTTCACAGATATGTAGAGCTAAAATGTGAGGTTTTATGGAGTGTCCTCTAGGCCGGTAGAAATAAGGGGGAAAGGTTATGTTGACAGCAGATTTCCATTTTCAAATGGATATGTGGGACAAATCCAACTTCAAAATATTCACTGTTATACCTTACAACAATTATAATGCAGCTTGAAATCTGGGACATAAAGAGAAAATAGTGCTGCCAGTGTTTGCCCTGGACCTTTCCTTTCAGGTTACCATAACTTGCTTAAAACTTGCATTTCTTTTTACCAAGATACAAACATTATACCAAGGCCACAACATTGAATGATACAGAAACAGAATTTTCTATTATTAAGTGATTATGCTTGGCTTGCTGGGGATCAAATAAGATAAGATAAATAAGATTTTTATAAAAAATAAATAAAACACACACACACACACACACACACACACACAGTAAGTAGAAAATCATTGCTTATTTGCAAACATCCCATCAATACACAAAATTTTAAGAAAATTCTTTTTTAAATCTACACTCTTTAAATTACTATATTATCGTTTTTTTTAAAGAGACACACTTCTCATCTATTTAACCAACTTTGTTTCCAATTCTAATAGGAAAAAAACTTTGTTAAAATAAATGTAAAAACAGTTTGCCAAGGGTAGAAGTAATTTAGACTTACCTGCTTCTTAAATAATTATAAAAGAACTGGTACAATTTAAGAAAGGTATTTTTTGTCTTTTTACATCCTTCTTTAAATAGTCTACTGTCTGTCTTCTAGTTACAGTATTGTTTTAACTTTCTGATTTTCTTTCTCTTTTTCTTTCTAGTCTTTTAATTCATTTTTCTTCATATTATTTAATCCAGTATGTAAGTCTGCTGTCTTATATCCACATGTTTTGCCCCTGCAGTGCCTAAATTTCTCAATTGTTGGGGAAAGGTATGCTCATAAAAGGTATTTATATTCTATTCTACTTGAATGAGCATAGGCATAAATAAGAGGACATTTTCAAGCCACTATTTGGAGATGTTCTGCGTTCCTTAATTGGTGTTTTGCAAAGATCGTGATCAGATGGGATTTGACTTAGACTCACTGCCATTAAACCTCTGAGATACTAATAAATAGTCAAAGTCAGTTTGGATTAAGGAGCGCCAATAGAGCGATGGTCATTTTCTTATCTCTGAATGTCAATTTTACTGATATGAGTGCACAAGTCGAGAGACTTAGCAGGTTTTTGAGTAAAGTTAGGAGATGAGAAAGAACCATTTCATCCTTTGGCTTTTAGTTATATAATTAAATCATTACAAAAATTCAAACTTAATATTTAGCACATCTTCTTCTACTTAGGTTTTATTTTCTGAAGCAAATATTAAATTCTTAAAGGGATTTACCCTGATATTTACTCTATGAGAGTGATTTGTTTGCCTAACTGAGTGCATTACAGTGTAGCCGAAGTGAGCAATGACATTTTCCTTTAGGGCAGAAGTACAAGTGTTTAAATCTTTTGCGTGAGGTTTATAAGTGTTGTCAACTGAACTAAGCTTTAAACTTTCGATGCACTCAGCCGGTGAGGGAAAGTCTAGGAAGACCTTGGCTAAAAGCTGTAAACTTTAAAGGTCTGCCAAAAGTGCCACACACTGGCCAAAAGTTTGATCAATATAATTTATTACATTTTAACTGTGAAATGTTGATGATGTTTCAAATTCCCCTTCAACCAGTTTTGGGTCCCAAAGCCATGTAATAGAGGTCATGTATATCTGAAATATACACTTCCACTGCAGCTGTACCCAACCTTTTTCTTCACAGCTGATTTGCAAAGTTTGCTAAATAATAACTGAGTATAAAGGCTGAAGTTTAAAATGAGAAGGCATGAGATGTAAGGCAAAAGATGTATCACTAAAAGTTGTATTTTATGCTAAGAACAGTGCACACCTCCAACTTTTTTCTTTCTGAATAGAAAGTATCCTTGATTTATGTCACGGTTCTGTCCCATAGATAAATCCCCACACAAGTTTAGTTACTTTACACTCCAATAAGATGTTCCTGATTCCCAGCTCTTGTTTTTCTCTATTCGCAGATTGAAAGGTGGCTATACATGCCCTTGAAACATGAACAAGAAGAGCAATATCAAAACTTTTGAAAGCTGAATATCCTTCTGAAATGGCAACATGTGGGAGTGATGGTGAACTGGTTGGTTTGTGTGCATATACACGTGTGTGTGTGTGTGTGTGTGTGCGTGTGCATGGCCTACAAGGCTGTGTGTGTATTTAGCGTATGCGTGTTTGTTTGGCTCTGCTCCCCTGAAGCTGCTTCACCGCCTAATCTGAAAATGAAACACCTTGCTCATCCTGCTAAAATATTCCAAATAATATTTCTCCACAAGGCTGACTTATGTTTTTGCACAGTGAGAGAACATTCAGCCACCTTTATTATCCTCTGATATAAGCAACAGAAGGAAAAGGGTTACAACGTAACAAAATCTTGGAAACTAGTATTTTTTTTAACCTATTTAATTGTATGGGTACTAAGTTTATCAAAGATTCATTGAAGATTCTTTGTTTTCCCTCTGCAGTGCTGCTGTTTGGTTGATTTTGTTACTTTGAGGAAACTTAGGACAGGTGATCAATCACAGGAAAGAATTTGTCCATTTAATCTTTCTGCCACTGCCGTGTTACAGTAAGGCCACACTTACTGCATCAGGATGTTTGCTGGAGTTGGTTTCAAGAAAGTACTTTTGGGTTTTTCCACCACTCATTTCTCTTGTTCCCCTTCGGCGACATTGGCAAGAATTTTCCTTTTTTGTAAAGAATCAAATAAAAGCTAGATCAAGCACCAGTTCTTGTTTTGCTTTTGATGAGTATGATTGAAAAACTCTATACTCTATTATACTGAAATTATGAATTACACAATTTATATTTAGTTTAATGGATTATCATCATAAATAAGGTACATATTTTTAGACAGTTTGTATTGCAGTTTTGTAACTTTACAAACTTATTGTAGGGCTTTTAAAAGGCGAAACATCTTGAATTATACTTTAGTTCCCCTACAAAAAATAAATAAATTGATAATAAAACTAATTCATTGCAATGCAATAATTTCAGCAGATCCAAATGTATTAAGACTGGCGTCCTTTGATAATAGTTTTATTAGACACAATTAAAATCCTCTATGGTTTGTAAATCTTTATCTACCTAGAGACACGGCCACTGTTCTGTGCTTTCAGGCCTAGCACTACAGCTGCACTATGCTGAATATCCATTTTGAGAATGATCCCAAAGCAGGGGTAAGAATATTTTGAAGACATCTTGCTGGAAATTCCTATGAATTGTGAAGACTAGTGACAAATTCAGGTTTAATAATACCTGATTCAAAGATGCATTTGGTATCCTTAAAACTTTTTTTCTGAGTTTGTTCCTGCAATACCAAGAAAATATAGTGCCCATATTCATGTAGATTTAACATCTATCTGTTGCTCCTGCTTTATAATTGAGCCTTTGGCCATCTTGTACTCCAAGTATTCTTGCAAATCCTAGAGTTTAGCAAGTCTTTGTGATTTGTGTTATCTGTCATTTGTTTGGTGTACTGGGAGTGATGAGAGCAAACCTACAAAGGAACCAGATTCAAAATAAATACACATCAACCGCAACTGAAAGCACACAGAAATGCATTTACTTAATACAATATATTACAGTCACGGATTTAATAGGTAATCTAGGTTATATTCGAAAAACTAATATTACATCTTTAATCCACATATCTTTTGCAGTACAGACATAATAAGGTGACATAAATTTGAAACAAAGCAAAGAGAAGTGATGGACGACATACTAAACATTTTGCACAGCATTCCGATGCTTCACTCCTTTTTTTTTTCCATGAGGGTTATACATCAGAACCTGTGTAGGTTAATCTGTTTGCCAAAGTCTCCACTTCTGACTCCTGCCAAATCCTGTTAGCACATATCCTCATCGTTTGCCCTACTGATGGTGGGACTATCCGAGATGAACATCTTTTATTTGGGCTCAGTGCGGTCTGATCCAACTGGAATTAACACAACCACCAGGCACTAGCCCCAGGTCTGGCTCCACTGTGAGGTCAAGGCTCAGGTTTACCCAGCAACATCATGTCTTGTAATGAAGACAGAGCTGAGCAAAAAAGAAGAGCTCTAATTTTACCTGTTAGTCTACAGGTGATGACCAAAAGATTAAGATCCTAGATACAAGGGTGGCAGGGAACTCCTTTAGAGATAGGGTGAGGAACTCTGCCATCCAGGAGAGGTCAGTTCAAAAGTAAAAGAACTGGTGCTTGATCCAGCTTTTATTGGATTCTTTAGAAAAAAAGGAAAATTCTTGCCAATGTCGCCAAAGGGGAACAAGAGAAATGAGTGGTGGAAAAACCCCATCCAAAAGAGTCAGTTCACGTGGTACCAGTTGAGGGGGTACTAGTTGAGGGGGTACCATCTGTACTAGATGCCTTCTGGATGCCTCCCTTGGGAAATTTTCTAGACATTTCTTCCTAGGAGGAGGCCCAGGCCACAGCCCAATGTCTCTCAGGTGGCCTTGGAACATCTTGGGCTTCCCCCAGAGGAGCTGCAGGAGGTGTCTGAGCATCTCTGCTGCCCCCATGATCCAGACCTGGACAATCAGAAGGTGACAAGTATAAGTATGGGTATGCATCAGGCTCCATGGTGGTGCAAAGAAGTTAGTTAGATGAAGAAACACCTTGGTTTCACATCTAGGCTAGGGTCTTACTGTCAGCACCACATTGGCAGACCTCTATTTGTTAAAAAGGGGTTGGTTTAGAGGTATGATGTGAACTAACAATTTCAAGGTTGCACGGTGGTGCAGTATGTAACACAGTTGCCTTGCATCAAGAAGATTCTGGGTTCAATTCCAAGCATGGGGTCTTTCTGCATGGAGTTTGCATGTTCTCACTGTGCATGCATGGGTTCTCTCCATATACTCCAGCTTCCTTCCATGGTCTAAAATAATTACTTTTAGGTTAATTGGTGTCTCTAAATTGTGCTTACGTATGCGTGTATCCCAAACCGGCCACTAAACAGTGACCCTAAGCACTAACCCTCCATTTGCGCTTTTCCACAGAGGGTCCGCCACATTAAAGGCCATCCCAAACCACGTAGTGGGTAGGGCGAGTCTGCATCAATGCAAATCTTGTTGCAACTTCATCACAATGACAGAAAATCTGTTAGGTATATGAAAAAAAAAAAAACATAAAAGGGAAGATCCTCATCGAAATTGTTTTATCTGACCATACATATTTGTTTTAAGAAAGGGGCAAATGTTAAAATTTTTGGAACCCTGTGCCACAGAGCTACAACCATGCACTAGAGGTAATCACTGTGTTGCCATATGCCATGCTTTCCTTTCCTGTGGGAGGGAAGAAGTCTTCCCATTCTCAGTTATACCCCCCCACCTTCAATCAAGGTGCCATCCACAGCCGCGATTGTGACGTCATTGCAAGTGCATTTGATAGTTAAGGGTTAGTGCTTAGGGGTCAGTTTGGGACTCAGTATATGTCTTAGTGCATCTCTGTGTTCACCTGCAACAGACTTATCACCTGTCCAGGGTGTTCCCCGTATTTTGCCTATATACTGCCGGAATAGGCACTAGCCCACCACGACATTGATATTGGATGGATGGAAGGTTAGTCTTGCGTAAATATTAAGGTTAAGGATAAATTAAGTACCTGAAATGAATGTCAGGCAATGTAACAATTGAGGAGGATTTTCTGTCCTTTTTGTTGCCATTTTGACTTTTGATTAAGTTGCAACCTGTCAACTGTGCATGGGCCCTCCAACTGAGATGCTTAGCTGGAGCCCCCACCAACCGCAACTGTACATGGACTAAACTAATACAGGAAACTATTAGATGTATGAGTGTGAATTGAAGTTTACACCCCTTAAACATCAAATATATTCCAACAAGTATCCTCACAGAATGAAAGACTCCTTTTCACTGCTAAAGAAACAATCCAGCTATATTTAATTCAAATCCTGTCAAGTGTCTCAGAAGGATTCGCCACAGGCAGCTGCTACAAAAATTTAAAATCCCCATCAATCACGGAGAAACATCTCTTGTGTGTCCTCTTTCTAGCAGAGCCATACAGATGGAAAATCGCATTGAGCTAATATTGCTGCGGCAGATTATCATCACAGAGATGTTGCTGTGGAAGCTCATTCCATTTTATTTTCTCTTCCTCTAATTATCATTAATCACTATTATAGGGCACATTTCGCCCACGTCTTGTCTGGGGTATCTTAATTTCTGAGAAACTTGGATTAATCTCAGATCAGAACATCAGTGTCTGGTTAATTTTTCTCAAGAAATGCCAACTGAAATAAATATTAATGAAAACAAAATATTCAAATTAGAAGATTATCAGTAAATGTGAACTACATTTCTTCAACTAATGGATCAAAAGAGGATTCTGTCTGTCTCAGTCATATCAGAAAAGCAGTTCGCTGAAGCAGAAAATGCATAATCTGCCTGTCATTGGTCATAGTGGCGACAGTGGAGGTCCGTTTGTTGGTTTTTATGGGTCCATGCTTCAGTTAATCTGAGGGAGGGTTGCAGAAAGATGAAAGCTGGGATGAAGAGTGTCATTTCCCAACATTTATACGCAGCACTGAACACCTTCCCTCTGCTATCGACTTGCTGTCTTCATATTTCCGTATCCCTTGAGGCCAATCCAGCCATCATGCCATAAAGAGGCTGCCACGACCCTTAGAAACAATTTGCCTTCAATCCCCAGAAGCATCAGAGATCTCTGTCCAAGGAACCCTTAACACCCAATTTAGCTTTGCCGTAAGCCCCTTCAGTTTAGTAAAGCTTGGCTTGTTAATGCGACAAAACCCCTTAACTCTTTACTAGGACAGTATACCATTGAAAATAAGGCAATAAGGTTGCCCTGAATTTAACTTGAAGATATAAAAGATAGAATATATAGTAGAATTTTTTAATATTAGATATTTTCGATTGTTTGTTTTTCCAGTTTAAAACCAGAAATAACTAAGCTGATACAACTCAAATATACACTACCATGTTAAAACATTTCCTGAGCATGTCAGTGTCCATAGCTTAAATATAACATTACACAGACACCCATGTCTTTCAAGAACTTGGCTTGAAAACCCAAGTGTATCTTGCCACATTACAAAGTGAGAAGGGCAGTAGGTGAGATCTGAAAGAAATCTCCAAAGTTTAGCCATAATTAGATAAAGAAAAGCGACATTCATATTTTCTTCTTTTCTGATGATGGTTTAACTCTTATTCAAAAGATATCTTCGGTCCTTACCACCGGTTTAAAGTTCCTAGCTTATTAACTTTTGCATTTCTAGGCATCTCAAGATCATAAAGCCTTTGTATGTTCAGTCCACAGCCAAAAGAGCGTAATGAGAGTCAAAAAAGGTCATTTGTAAGAGGTCTAAATAAAGCCGTTTGTATCAAACATTAAAAAGCTATCACAGGACAAAGGAGGTGGATTAACCTTTCATTTATCTAATACATAATATTTTAAAAAGTATTACTTTATACACTACGGGCTACTACAGCCATTTCTATCTTGAAACAGGTGACCAAACCAACTCATGTTAGGTCTTATAAGGAAACATTGCACTAGTTACAACAACCCAAATGACTTGTAAGGCTGACAGGTTGTTCAAAGACTTGTATTATTTTTTCAACAGATGTGTTCTAACCTTACATAAGACTGACGGGTCGATATAGCTCAATTAGAATTCTACACAGTATCCATCTGGAAAGTCTCCTATGAAAAGTGTTCACAAAAGGGAAGGACATTGAGTAAAATTCTTCGAGGTGATGATTAAATCAAGTGGCACATGTTGAGCTTTATCAGGAGTAGCAGTTGTGACGCATCACATTTTTGATTTGCTTCTCACGTAGCAGTTTACTGATCAAACTCTTACAAAATCTAGTCTGGACTAACAAGTAAACAGCTTTTCAATTGAAAAATAAACAAATTGTTTCCTTTTCAAAAATAAATAGTGGGTATTCAAGCTAAAACCCTTGCAACCATATTTGTTTTGCCTAGGCTTTCAGCCTCTGATGGCGGCCTTGACGTCATACTCGTCACTGCATTTCATTAGTCCAAAACATTTCTGTATCAAGGCTAGTGCATCAGTTGGCTTCTGGAAAGAATAACCTTTCTAGATTTTTAGAATTCACAAATCTCACAACAATTCATCTTGCACACATGGTAAGATTTGTTATGCTGAGGATCTGTTTCTCTAAGATTGAGTGAAACATGTTGAAGTGGATGGCATCCTTAAGTGTTAAACTTATCAGAATATTTGGAAATAAGCTTAAACATTCAAATTAAAGGGGTATTTACTCATTTGAAAAATCCAAAACAAATGACCATATCAACACAGAAAGATGTTCTTTCAGACTACTATTTGAATGCAGCCACCATCAGAATCTAGTCTGAACCTGTCTTGGTTCTAATGCAACCCATACACAAAAGGACAGTGTAGACACCACACAGTAGCACACTGTTTATGGAAGACTTTGACATCTCTGTGTTATTATTATAAGTTGCTGAGCAACAGGAGTACACAATTTTATATAATCATCACATGACAAAATTAAGAAAGGTGGAAAAAAAAAAAGAGCAGAACCTTTTTCCATGTGTGTTTGGTGGAGCAGTGACCACTGTAGTGGAGTCTATATGAATAAGTAGTCAGAGCCTGGATGATAACATAAGATAGGGATAAAATGCTACATGAATGCACAGAGCCTGGATGCTTTAAAAACTGTTGAATGTGTATCCCATTTAGTACCACAAATGAAAGTGGCGCTGTCTGGATTTTTTTTTTTAAAGATGGAAATATTGAAATTTTATCCATGTGAATGCCATGAAAAAGTAAAATATGGGTTACATATGGTAAAAAAAAAAAAAAAAAAAAAAAAAAGACAAAAAAATTGAATTTTTCTTCATAACCACATTGTCTTCTTAAACTAAAACACAGTATTTTCTGTGTTCAACAGAAGCAAGGTAAAAGGGGCTGTTATTGCTTAAATCAAAGACTATTTTTCAACACAATTCACAAGATAATGCTACAGCAGAAAGCTGAATTTATTTTCAACACTAGGCTTTCCCAGGTATAAAGTCACATAGTTCATTAATTTTCATACCCCAACTGCAGGATGAAATAAACTACAGTTGCATTAAATCCTTTTTAAGCGTAATGCAGTATGGTTCTTATCTCTTGGTTTTAGCTATCCCTCGACATCTCTCAATTTGTGACAAATACCCTCAGAGTCAGTCTGTAATTTTGTTCCTATACTTATTGCTCAATAAAACTCCTGAAGACTTTCATTTTCAACTAATTTTGTCATTTGTTTCACATTCTGTTCTGTAGAATTATTTTGCATGTGTTCAGCACATATCAGAATGCAGTGTTCTTGCTGAATCTGGATTGCCTGTACCTGCTAAATAGGCTGGGGCGTCACTAAATTCGGTCAAAGTTTGGTGCAAGAGAGGAACACTGTGATAAATGATGTAGTGCTGCGGGACACAGATCTGCCCCCCCCACCACCCCACTCTATAGCTATTCCTCTCTTTTCTTTCTTTAACTATTTCTGTATCCAATTACAATCTCTATTTCTTCCCTCCCTCTTTTCTTTTCTCTTTATTTGGCAAATGTTCTCATTTTTTTATGGCCCATACTAGCCATTTTATTGCCCAGCAGCAATCTTTACATAATTAGTAACTTGGGGAGTGCACAGAAATTCTTTAGGCTGCTTTTGACGTTCTCACCTAAAAAAAATAAAATACTAAATTAAATCAGCATAGGACCCCAATCACGTCCATGTTCGCCTTGATTGCGTTTATAGACGTTCTGTCGTTCTGCACTCCCCCAGCTGAGCTTTTCATCATTACTCTCTTCTTGCATTTGCTTATTTATATCTGCCTGTACAATATGTGCCGAGCTCTTTGCCAGCAAGGGAGGATGAGAAGATTATGGAGGTGAGAAATAAAAAGCTGGAAGCCGTTTAGGTGAGATCAGAAAATTATTACCATCTTTGTGTTTAAAATGATCATGTCTTACAATATTATGCTGCTGAAGGCCAGGGGCAATACAATGAACCTCGCAGGATAGACATACATTTTTTTCCATGCACAGGTAGTGAGGAATAACCTCATTTTTCATATCCTAACACTTTGCAGAGATTTGCTGTTAACTATTGATAAAAACAACAAACAGACACATATGTATATATTTACAGTAGGTCTACAACTGCATTATACTGTAGTATGTGAACATATAGTTTCCTGCTCAAGTTCAACGAGCAAATAATCTCAGGCAATCTTCCTTCTTACATCGTGTATGAAATAGGTGAAAACACCCTATCAAGTGTTGAAATGTGTAAAGAAGGAGGTTGTTCTTAGTGAGTCGGTAAATATAAGACAATGGACCCCTATCTATATTGACCACCTACTGCATGTCATGGTGAGTTGGAGGTTTGACAGGAGCTTGAACATTTAGTATCCGAAAAAGTTCAACAGAAGCAAAAATCCAAAAACATAAATCCACAAAAATTTGTACCAAGGAATACTCACAACTAGAGGGCAAAGAGATGAAGACACACCAGGAAACAGTAACTGAACAGGAGGAGAATATATGGGAGAGAGAAACAAAGACCAGGCTAATTAGAAAATTGGAAGCAGGTGTGAACAGAGGCAAGAAGGGAGCTAGGGAAAAGGAGACTCATACAAGATGGCAAAAATATCTACAAACTCAAATACAATCATAAATAACTAGAACACAAAAATGGAAATAAGACTAATGAAAACTCAGAAATAAAACTCAGAACATGATCAACTCAAATGGCTGTTACACTAATAGACTGAAAAGTCACGTTATGTAAGAATCACTGCTATGCAAGAAACACTTTTTGAATTTTATACATATCTGTGTTTGTGCCAAGGGAGTAATTGCCACATACTAATATTGTAGTGGTGTACCAAGTTATAATAAGAGAGCTTTCACATATGTAGTCTGAAATAAATGTGCCAAAAGACTCATGGTGAAATATTTAATTCTTGTTTAACCCACCTGGGTTTTGCATCATGAAGGTGAAATATTTTGTCTATCATTGCTTTTGTGTGCCAGCATGGGGTTATTGTTCAAAATATGCTGACTACTAATAAAATGAATAAAATAAGAGAAAGATCTACAACAATGCAAAACACACATTGTAGTAATGTCAAACAGAGGATAAAAGAACAAACCATTTTTTTATGTACGTATTTGCTAGAGCAAAAATGTATTTAAAACTAAGACACTAAGGTAAATAATTTAAAGGGTAAAGACTATAATGACAAAACCACTAAAGGGAGAAACAATCTATTAATGTGAAATACTATTAGGTTTTCAAGCTAGAGTTATCAAATTTACTGACTTCTGTTACTTTTTACAGTTGTCTGCAATTATTTAATCTGCGCTTCATCTTTAGAGCCTAGAATAGTGAGCAGATTTATATTTAGGCATAGTTTTCCAGCAGAAACTAAATTGTACTACTACTACATACACCTTCCATATATTAATCTGTTGTGAGTGAGCCATGACGTGTGGGTGGGCGATTTTTCAACAAGCTTTTGGTCAGTGCTAAGACACAGATCTGGGGTTAAAGCATTAGCTTAGTTTCAGTAAAAAGTAACTGTTATATACCATCTACCCTCCCACACATTAACGCTATATTGAAAATCCTTATAATTTTTTATACAAATCTAGTTTACAAACTCAACCAGACCCCAAACAAAGGCACATATGCAAAGCTCTCATTAAACAATCAGACAATGTCAAGTTTAAAAGCGACAAAGTTTCTGATGACAGTAGAAAACATTTAATTTATAAATGAAAAATGCCCTAATTCTCTGACTTTTTGTTGCAGCTATGATAAACAGAAGATGGAGAACAACAAAGATTGATTGCATGCAGTGACATTTTGGGGGCACAAATACCAAATTATCTGTAGTATGCAGGTGCCTAAAAGAGAGGCAAACAAATTTGAGAGAGAATTTAGCTGAAGTCAAAATTAAGAGGTAAAGAAGCAGAAAAAATGAAAAGAGAAAACTTCAAAAAAAAAAAAAAAAAAAGCCATATCTAAAAAGGAGAGACTGTTGAGGTTAAAATCAGCAAATTCTATCTAAAGATTGACCAAAAGTTTTTTTTTTAAATGTGGCAATGATAGGCACATTGTTCAGGAGTGCATGAAAGCACCAATGCTTGTGGGTCACTAATACTGTGATTTGACAGCACAGCTAAATTAATGGCAGAAGAAATATTTGCAATTAAAGAATCGCTTTGAAGCAATGGAGAGCACCCCTTAGAAACAAAATGCAGCAACTCAGCCAATCACTTGTGAAAAGCTCTCTGTAATGAACCTTATAGCCCCAAACTCTCAAAAGCATTAAGGGCCCAGATTGTAACAATTTAGGGGATAAAGTGTTAGAGCCTTATAGATTAGGGTTTCAGGTCACCAAAATCTCAAAGTTTTATCAGAAACCCTCATTTTACATCATCCTATCCATTGTTTACATTAAACCCTATTAGAACTCGAGGGTGAAGATGGCCAGGTGCTCCCTACCCTTTATCTCAGCGGATCTCCCAATGGATGTAATGGCAAGACTAGAGTAGATTGATACCCTACCCATTTTAGCTGCTGACATCTTAACTGCTTGAGCTTTCCTTTGGCTTTACAGGTTACCCCATATCAAGGGAATGGAAAGATGGGGTTACAAAGACACTCAATTCATTGTCAGATGTTTTGGCATTAAATTACACTGACTATGGCCACACCACAGAAGTTGAATAATCCATCCATAGTTAATCGATCTGACTTCACTTAAGGACTTCACTTTAAAGAGTTTAACAGTGTAAATGTGGAAAGACAAATAGATCCATAATAGTGGTTAGAAAAGTTTTAGCACCATCAAGTTTTGTGTCCATTACTGCAAGCCTCACAGTTAAGCCAGTAAATTCAGCTATGCATTGCCCAACCCAGAGCTCAAGTTGCTGGTAAAGATTCTCAGTCATCCAAGTCATAGTCATTCCAGAAAAAAAAAAAAACAATCCACTGGACTTGGTTTCCAAGTTTGAAGATGTTTCGCTTCCCAACCAGGAAGCATCTTCAGTTCAAAATGTAATTTACCGGTTTCAAGGTGGTTGTTCATTATTGATTGCAAATCTGGAAAAAAAATACCTGACAGTAGAAGGACAGGTTAAGAGAAATTGCCTTTGTGATACCAATATGATTTATACACAGAAGTTTAGCAGATTTCCCAAAGGAGTAGCAATGCTTCCTGCCTTTTTAAGATGGGAATGGAGAAGTGCATTGATGGAATGTCTTCAATGACTTCCATTTCTTTTTTCTTTGTTTTGTGTTTCTGCCATTTGTATTAAGTATATATAAGGACCCAGGGAGTTACAGTGACTCATTGGTTGAATGTTGGGAGTTTTCCTCCAGAACTTTCACTAGAAAAGCACACAAATCTTTGATTGAAACCCAGAGAAAATGTTGGGGAACAGAGCTTGGGACAAAGCATGGACACAGGGCTTGAATCTGTTCGTTAAATCAGAATCAGAAATACTTTAATAATCCCAGAGAGGAATTACTTTTGTTACACGCTCCAGTTACAGTTTTATATATATATATATTAGGGATGGGACGATTTATGAAAACGTGTAGCAGGGTGTAGCAGGGAAAAAAATCAGTTGTTGTGGAGAATTGTGTCGGACTGGCGAGTGGGAAAGAACAGGAGTTGGAAGACGCGCCAGCAGCACTTTATAGGTCTGCTGTATGGGA